>NC_081828.1:97380157-97537657 GCF_030867095.1 Alligator mississippiensis
AAGGGTGAATGGGAAGAATGACATAACTCCAGAAAAAATGAGAAATTTTCAGGGCTCTGAAACCAGTGCTACTAAACTCTTCTGTCGACATCCTTGATCTTAACTGTGCTGTATGCTCACATGCTTGAAGATATCATATGCATCTCTAGCATTTTAGGCTATTTAAACTCAGCTGGCCAGATTGTAAAAACAAGTTCTGCAGAATATAACAAACAAGATGCCTTTGTGTGATTGTAAATTAAAGCATTTTCTTAAGTCACTGCTCTCTCTCACTCACCCATTACTTTTCCTGTTACTAAAACAAAAACATGTATATTTTAAGATTTAGGGGGGAAATACTGATTTTTGCTAGATGAAGTACATTAAAATCTTGAATTTGTATGAGTCAATAATAAAAATGCTTGACCCACTATGATAATGAGAGGGAGTTTATTTTATCTAAATTTTGAAAGCCAGGTTGCTATAGCATCCAAACTGTTGCCAATTTTTTCTATACAGAGGAGTCTAGTCATAAACTTTTAATACTCTCCATAATTTTAGTAGCTATAATTTGTTAATGAAATGTCCAAATAAGCATTGGTTTAAAATGTTTATAGGTTATGAAATCGCCACAGCCCAGAACTCATTTTATTTCAGCAACCTGCTGGTATAACGTGGTGGTCTGAGCACAGATCTGTTGTGAACATTTCCCCTTTGAGTTGGTGATGATGGAAGTAATCAACTTGTGCATATATATAGCTATAATATGTTATCTGTTGTGTAATGCTTTGCAATTATATAGCATCTTTCATCAGATGATATTTGGCGTTTAGAGCTTTTGCTTTTCAAATGCAAGCTTAGTGATTGAAGGGGAAGTGGAAACAGCGGATGCATGACTAACAGTATTATGTGATAAAAAGCTTTTATTACCATGCATTTGTGAGAGCTGCGTTACTCATGAGTGGTGAAGACATGAATAAGTTATGCAGGTCATCCCAACTGAGTGCCAATAAAACCTTTATACCACACCAAACTATCGTGTATTCTGCCTACACCACATACTTTACAGGGAAAATCTGTTAAAACCAATACAATTTCTTATTTATCCTATATGTACCTAAAATCTTAAATCCAGTCTTCATTTATACTGCAAGTTCAAATTACCAAGCTTCTGAAGCAGAAGTCTGTTATAATGAATCAAGGTTAGAAACATCTTAAAATGACACTAATAGCTTTACCATATACATTCACAATTCAATGTGAAGTCTTGGTATCAGAGATCTGCGCTATATATTCCAGAGATGCTGAGGATCTTCTGTTCCAGGTCACAGTTAAAACATACCTCAAGAACTGTAGTGATTCAAGACTGAACTTTAATAGTGCTTTGCAGACCAGTATAACTTATTTTAATATATTTTTAAGGGGCAGAAAGTAAATGCTTTGCTGGTTGTCCATTTAAAATACCAGGGCAGAAGCTCTAAATCTCCTCAGAGGCTTAGCATGTTGAAAAAAACCCATCAGGGATTGTGCCATCTTTCATGTTTTATTTCCTCTTCAGGAGAATCTTGTGTTAACACTTCTCTGTTCAGTCAGTGAAGAGAACAATAGAAAGCAAAAATACTGTAAAGTTGTGGGGTTTTTTACACTTAACACTTTTCTGTGATGAGACATAATGGCTTGTGTTTATGGGATTTGAGGATTCTTAAAATGACTCCTGAGGTCTGGAAATCAATTATTGAAAGACTGAAGCAATTTTGGATACTAATAAGAGAGCAGATGACACAAACCTACTTTTTGGGATTAAAACACATAGATTGTTGAGTACATTTGCAACCCTCAGTAACGGCAAAAGAGATGATATGTGGAAAACCATACTTATTTCAGAAAGGCATTTAAATTCAAAATCTTATGTCATAGAACATGTGAATCTGCTTGAAGGCCTCAGTTTAGCAAAGCATGGAAGAATCTAAGTCAGTAGTTCTCTACAAGGGTGCTATGACCACATCCCCCTCCTCTCCCCTGGCATATTCCTTCTGCATTAGGGCTCTTTGATAAGCCTAAAGCAGACAGGAGAGCTGCCTCATGCTGCAGGTCTTCCTGATCCAGCACCCACTCCCCTGCTCTGCTCCTTTGAGAAACAGAGGCATACAGGACAGTTGTACCTATCTGTAAACTTTTGTTTCCAGGAGATGTTATACAGGGTTGGATTGGAAAGGGCTAGAGCCTGAGCTTGCTCTTCTGCCTGATTCAGGCTGATCAGAGAACCTTAATGTTAGAGAAACATGCCCACAAGCCACAACCCTTCCTGGGTTAGCTGTACAGCAGGTGCATGGGCAGGTTCACCTGGAGGCAGCAACACCTGTTTGAGAAGCACTGAGGTAAACTAAGCTCAATGGTTTTCAACCAGGGGTGCCCTCCCTCTAAAAATGTTGAGAATCACTAATCTAAACAATCTCGTTGACTTGACTAGCACTGCTTGATACTAGTGTTGGCTAAATTTGGTATTGTGAACCCAGTATTAAAGGTTCCATTATCTTATTATGAATCCCCTGTTATCCAGTCTACAACACCAAACACTTCCCTCTGCCATTAATATTTAAGAATTAAAAGGGATACTAAGTAAAAGAAAAAGAAAAAAAAACCCTCCCTCCCAGCCATTCAGTACAACAATCATTCTATTAGGGGTGGGAGTACTTTAGGATTTAAACTTTAATTCTATGTGAATGGAAAGCTAGGAAACTAGGTAATTAGAACTCTCCTAGATAAATTGCACAATAGGCACGTCCAGACGAGATTGCACATGCCTCTTGCATCCTTTCAGATGCTGCAAGAGGCACTTCAGGAATGAGAAAATGTTCCCTGCACTGCAAATATGCAGGGGGGGGGGGGGCAAAATGAGACCCCTGGATATCCAGGAGTCAAAAAAACCTGCAGAGAAAAAGAGCGGGGTAGGACACAGTCCCAGATGGTGCCATGACGCAGCTGGAGGCTGGGTCCTCCACAGAGATGCTCTGGTAGCAGCCAGAGCATCTCTATGTTTGGCCTTCGTGCTCATGCTGAAGTATGCTGCCTGCCCGTGCAGGGCAGGCAGCGTGCCAGCCACAAGGAGCTGGACCCAGGCTCCACTACAGGTAAAAAGGGATTTGGTGGGGGGTGGGGGAGGCTGGAAGAAGAGGGAGGGAACATGGGGGGACCCCAGTCAGCCCTGCCTGTTCTCCCAGCCCCCTTAATCCCTGCCCCACTTGGCCCCATTCCCCCATTCCTCCTGATCCCTGCCACACCCACACCAGCATCTCAGCCATTAAAACCCCCCCAACAACAACAAAAACCCTGGCACACACTGGCAGTTCCAACTGCCATCAGGGTCATTGGGGCCCCCCTGTCCAGTACGGGGTTTGGGGATAGCCCCAGAGGCCCCATCCCAGGCCATGCTACCCTGCACTGCCCCATGCTGCCTGGGGAGGGCTCTGCCAAGAGGTCCTGGAGCACCCACAGCCCCTGCTACTGTGGTAAGTACAGGCTTTTTATTTATTTATTTATTTATTTTTAAGTGCTGGAGGCTGCGGGGGGGATGGGGTACCAATCAGGGGGTTTGGGTTGCAAGTGGAGGATGTGGCTGGATGGGGGACTGTAGCCCCTGTGGGGGCTGTAACCCTTCTTTGGGGGTCTGTAGGCCCTGTGGGCAGCTGCAGACCCTGCTGGGAGGGGGGGTGTCCCTTGTGGGGAGCTGTAACCCCTATTCAGAGTGGGCTGTGGTGCCTGTGGGGGCAGAAAAATATATAGGCATTTAGAATTCACTTTATTCTGATGATAGAGACAGTGGTAGGCTTCCACATTGCTTTAACACTGTAGTTATATCAATAAAGCATTGCCCAACTGATAGCTGTCTCTCTGTCTCTCACTCTCTCTCTCTCTATATAGTGGGGGTTTTTTTGTTTGTTTTAATTTGGAGGAACTTGGATTTCAAGGTATTTTACAGTGTGACTTTGCGATTTTTTTATCAGGGATATTTCAGTGTTCAAATAGGGAACATCAGAATTCCTGCTAGGAAAGCCAGTGGAAGGACCTGCTCATGGTGCTCAGGCCAGGTGCCAGATGATTGGAAGATAGCCAATGTGGTCCCCATCTTTAAAAAAGGGAGGAGGGAGGACCCGGGCAACTATAGGCCCATCAGTCTTACCTCAATCCTGGGGAACCTCTTTGAGAAGATCATCAAGAATCACATCTGTCATGGGTCGGGATCGGGGATGATGCTTAGGGGCAAACAGCACGGTTTCATTAGGGGCAGGTCATGTCAGACCAACCTGATTGCCTTTCACTATCAGGTCACAAAAACATTGGATGCATGTGTCGCTGTGGATGTAGTCTGTCTGGACTTCAGCAAGGCCTTTGACACTGTCTCCCACCCCATCCTCATTAAAAAACTGGGCGACTGTGGCATTGATGCCTACATGGTCAGATGGATTGCTAATTGGCTAAAGGGTCATACTCAGAGGGTGGTGGTGGACGGGTCATATTCGACTTGGGGGGAAGCGGGCAGTGGAGTCCCCCAGGGCTCAGTCCTTGGGCCCGCACTGTTCAATTTCTTTATCAGCGATTTGGACAACAGGGTGAAAAGCAACCTGTTTAAATTTGCTGATGATACCAAAATTTGGGGTGAGGTGGGCATGCTAGTAGGGAGGGAAAGACTGCAGAAAGACCTGGATAGGTTGCAGGTGTGGGCTAACAAAAACAGGATGCGTTTCAATACGGACAAGTGTAGGGTGCTGCACTTGGGCAGTAGTAACCAGCAGCACACTTATAAGATGGGAAACTCCCTTCTTGAGAGCATGGAGGCAGAAAGGGATCTTGGAGTCTTTATTGACTCCAAGATGAACATGGGCCAACAATGCAATGTCGTGGTCAGCAGGGCCAACCAGACCCTATCGTGCATCCACAGGTGCATCTCAAGTAGGGTCAAGGAGGTGATCTTCCTGCTCCATGCAACACTGGTCAGGCCACAGCTGGAGTACTGTGTCCAGTTCTGGGCACCCCACTTCAAGAGGGATGTGGATAACATTGAGAGGGTCCAGAGGAGGGCCACCCACATGATCCAAGGACAGCAGGGCAGACGGTACAATGAGAGGCTACGGGACCTGAACCTGTTCAGTCTTCACAAAAGAAGGCTGAGGGGGGACCTGGTGACCGTCTATAAACTCACTACGGGGGACCAGAAGGGTTTGGGGGAGACCTTGTTTCCCCTAGCGCCCCCCCCCCCCAGGAAAACAAGGAATAAAAGCCACAAGTTGTTGGAGAGTAGGTTTAGTTTAGACATCCATAAGAACTACTTCACAGATAGGGAGGCTAGGATCTGGAACCAACTTCCAAGGTAAGTGGTGCTGGCTCCTCCCCTGGCGGTCTTTAAGAAGGGGCTTGATGCCTACCTGGCTGGGGTCATTTGAGCCCAGTTTTCCTCCTGCCCAGGCAAAGGGTCGGACTTGAAGATCTACAAGGTCCCTTCCGACTGCTACTTCTATGATTCTTCTGTGATTCTATGACCCTGCCTGCCCAGAGCTGGCACCTTGGACCCAGCTGGAGGTGGCTGACCTCCTGGCCAGTTCAGGCCAGGAGGACATGCTTTGACAGTTCAAAGCAGGCCACCACACCCAGAACATCTTCCAGGCAATAGCTGTCCAGATGGCCGGGCATGGGGAGCACATGGCAGTAATGCCGCACAAAGGCCAGCTTTGAGGCTACAGCCCATTGGCAGCTGGCCCAGAGGAACAGATGCCTTTACTGTCTGTTCAGTCCTCATCTGGGTCTGGCAGGTGTGCAGCAGGTCACAGCCAGGCAGCAGCCCCCACTGCCAGACTGCTGCAGTGGTTAAAGGGTGCAGAGAACTCTCAGGGCTGCTTCAGCAATCCAGCTGACACAAGGATTAGTGTCCCCAGGTACCAATTGGCTGGGTCCCAGAAGCTCCTGAGAACTAGTAGCCCTGAGCTACTTGCCAGGGTGGCTTTTTATACTTCTGGGGACAGCACAGGTACTGGCCTCAGGCTCTAGCTGCCCCTGGCTGCAGATCCAGGAGAAGCCAGGCAAGGTTATTTTACTCCAAGTGGCACAATTTGCCCCACACCATAGTGCATGTATGGGAATGTGCGCTGAGGCAAAAAGCCCCGGCTCAAATTTGCACCACTTCTATTTGAGCTGCTGCAAGTGCATGTGCTTGCATATGTAGACATGCCAAATCTGTGCAAAATTACTAACGTTAATTGCTCTAGCAACCATCAAGGAATCCACAGGAAGTATTCTATGATATAAATGGGATGAAGCAGAGACAACATGTTGAAATAACAGGATCTTTGCACATTATCCGATGTGGAAGAATTTTTTTTTTTTCATTGTGTGCGTTTTGCACCAATTCTATTATTCATTTAAAACAAAAACTAACAACCACCTCACAAGTTTCCTACACCAAAAATCATTCTGGTTCTGTCTTAGAAAATAAAAATAAGTGTGATTAGAATGAAAAAGAATATTTTTTGTGATTTTTTTACAAAGCCAACTGGCTTCTTTTTAATTAAAAAAAAAATCTGCATCCTTTTCCATCTGCTTGGAAGGTACTCCATATCAAAACCAACATGAATGTAATCTTGGGCAGATCTATGCAAATGATTATGGTTTTCTTTCAGCCCCACAACTTGGTGACCCAAATGAAAATGAAAATATATTTCAGGTCAACCTAAATATTTAATTTCATCTGCAGGTTTCTTGGGGATTTTGTGTGTGTGTGTGTGTGTGTGTGTGTGTGTGTGTGTGTGTGTGTGTGTATTTTTAATTAGCTAATTTTAAAATAGAGAATTGCTTTAAAATGGAGAGAAAATTCAAGTGCTTCATTTTGAAATGTCAAGAAAAAAAACCCCCAGAAATATTGGAGTGATGTTGTAGTCATGGGTCGCATCCCCATAAGCAAGGATATTTGGCTTCCCAGAGACAACTAGCAGTGGGACAACTTGTTCTGCTGCTAGTTGTTTCTGGGGAATGCCTGTTCCATGCACCCTCTGGCACATGGCAGGTTACCCTGGGTGGGATAGAGGAGACCCCAACAGCCTTACCTGGGATCCAGTGGGCCCCCTGGGGCTGAAGTAGCAGTGATCCTGCTGCTCAGAGCCTGGCCATCAGCCAGAATGTGACTCTGGCCAGCCAGGCTCCGGTTTTGAGAAGTGTATGCTGCCCCCTTTTGCAATGCCCCACTATTTTTTTTTGGGGGGGGGGCGCATGGATTTTCTCACTCCCTGGATATCCAGGGATCAAAAAAAAAAAAAAAAGAAAAGAAAAGAAAAATCCTCGCGCTGCTCCCTTGCAGCATGGAGTACAGCTGCCCTGACAGCGGGCAGCCTTGGTACACGCCTCTCCTGAATGGGATGGGTTCCATCAGGGTACAGCTGAGCTTGATCAAACATTCTGCAGAGGTGTTCAGCACCTGGAGAACTGCATGAAGCAGGGTCCAAAGCCAAAGGCCCTCAGCATGCCTGTGAGGTACCCATGATCCACTCTGTCAAATGCCTTCTCCTGGTCCAGGGATATGAGGGCAAATGACAGGCCCTTCTGGTGTGCTAGGTCCAGGCCAGCTTTGAGGTATCAAGCCTGGTACATGTTGTCAAAGATGGAATATCCAGGCACTGTTTATGTCTGGTTGGGATGGATCATGTCCATCAGTATGGACCAAAGGTGCAGCAAAATGACCTTTGCTACCACCTTGTAGTCCATGCAGAGGAGGGACACAGGATGCCAATTCCTTAGGTCATGGGGATCTACCTTCTTTGGCAGGAGGGTCAGCATGGCCCTCCAGCATGACAGGGGGAGCTCCCCACTTCCCTCATATTCAGCTCAGACCACAGCAAGGTCTGGGCCGAGGACATACCAGAAAGCCCAGTAGTACTCCAAGGTCAGCCCGTTGATGCCCAGTGCCTTGTTGCCAGGAATCAGGTGGAGGGAAGCTGAAAACTCAGCCAGAGTGAGAGGAGCTTCCAGCTGGTCCTGGTCACCCACACTGAACTGTGGGAGTCCCTCCCACAGGGTCTGACAGGCCTTGGCATTGGTTGGATCCAGGGAGAAGAGCTCTTCATAGAAAGCCCTCACATGCTGATGCATCTAGTCTGGATCCATGAGGGGGTGCTGTCACCTGCCAGAAGGCAGGTGATGTACTTTTTGGCCCCCCCTCCACCTCATCTCCAGGGCATAGAAGAAACAGGAGCCATGGTCCATCTCCTTCAGGAGATGGATGCATGAGCAGACAAATGCACCTTGGGCATGGTGGTAGTCCAGAGAATGAAGCTCTTCCCACCTCTCCTGACACTCTCCACAGAGGGACAGGTTGGTTGAGATGGTGACCAGGCACCTCTCCAGCTCTAGCAGTTCCTGCTCGAGCTGCTCCCAGACCGCCTCCCTCTGCCACGTGTGCCACTGAGTGTAGCCATGGCAAAAAAGCTGGATGCGCACCTTCCTCACTTCCCACCACCTCTAAGCAGAGAGGAAAGCTTCCCGTTGCTCCCACCAGGCCAGCCAGAACTCCTGGAAAGCCTCCCTGAAGCATATATCCTCCAGTAGGCTGGCATTAAAATGCCAGTAGGCTGACCCCAGACACCCAGGTCCCAGTGTGGCTTGGGCCCAGACAAAGTCATGATTGCTGAAAGGGGTCAGCCAGATGCCAGAGGAATCAGCCCAGGCAAAGTGTGGCAATGAGATATAAATCCAATCTAACCAGGAGTGGCATGCCTCCTCCTCCCCCATCCTTACATAGGTGAAGGCAGGGGGTTCAGTGGGGTGGCAGGCATGCCAGACATCCACCAGGGAGTATTCCAACAGGATATCACTGAGGAAGCCCATGGCGGCTTAGTTCCACTCTTTGCCTGACCGGTCTCATGCATCTAAGGTCCCTGCCAATTAAAGTCCCTGCCAAGGACCAGGCACTCACAAGGGTTGAGGGTGCTGATATATGTGGCCACCTGACAGAAGAAATTCAGCAACTCTGGGTGCCTCGCATGGGTGTACACGTTCAGAAGGTTCAGGACTACCCCCATGCCTGGACCAGGAGATGCGGCAGGCAGCCTGGCACCACCTCAACATCCTGGAGAACTTCCAGGTGCAGGCCCAGGGAGAACAGGGTGGCCACCCCACATGAGGTGGCTGAGAGGGGACTAAAAAAGACCCTGCCTCCCCACTCCAGCTACTAATTTGGTTCACTGGCTGGAGTCATCAGGGTCTCCTGCAAGAATACCATCGGGTACACCCCCTCCTCATGCCCAGGGCATGGCACTAGAAGCACGGCAGGTCCTCCAGTGTATAGAAAATCCTTACCAGGGCCCCCTGATAAGGAATTACCAGGCACCCCTCAGCCTCCAGCCATGCTCCCACCACCAGCTGGATCATGATGCTCTGGCAAGGTTCCAGAGGACTGGAAAAGGGCCAATATGGTCCCTATTTTCAAAAAAGGGATGAAGGAGGACCCAGGAAACTACAGGTCCATTAGTCTTACCTCAGTCCTAGGGAAACACTTTGAGAAAATTATCCAGGAGCACACCTGTGAGGGACCAGCAAGGGGGATCATGCTTAGGGGCAACCAACATGGGTTCATTCCAGGCAGGTCCTGTCAGACCAACCTGGCGGCCTTCTACGACCAGGTCACAAAATCCTTGGATGCAGGTGTCACAATGGACGTAGTCTTTCTGGACTTTAGGAAGGTCTTCAACACTGTCTCTCACCTCATTCTTGTTAAGAAATTAGACAACTATGGCATCGATGTGTACACATTCAGATGAATCACAAATTGGCTGGAGGACCACACTGACAGAGTGGTGGTGGATGGGACTTTTTCAATCTGGAGGGATGTGGGCAGTGGGGTCCCCCAGGGCTCAGTCCTCAGGCCCAAAATGTACAACATCTTCATCAGCGACTTGAGTGAGGGGGTGAAAGGCACCTTGTTCAAATTCATGGATGACACTAAGATGTGGGGAGAAGTGGGCACACTGAAAGAGAGGGACAGGATACAACTAGATATTGGACAGGTTACAGGCCTGGGCGGATGAGAACAGGATGGGTTTCAATACTGACAAGTGCAAGGTATTGCACCAGGGGAGGAAGAACCAGCAGCATACCTACAGGCTGGGGAACTCCCTTCTCATCAGCACAGAGGCAGAAAAGGATTTTGCAGTCATTATAGATTCCAAAATTAACATGGGCCGCCAATATGGGGACACGGTCAGGAAGGCTAACTGCACCTTGTCATGCATCCACAGATGCATCACAAGCAGTCCAAGGAGGTGATCCTCCCCCTCTATGCAACATTGATCAGGCCACAGTTGGAGTACTGTGTCCAGTTCTGGGCACCGCACTTCAGGAGCGATGTGGCCAGCATCGAGAGGGTCCAGAGGAAGGCTACTTGCATAATCAGGGGGCAGCAAGGCAGGCCCTATGAATGAAGGCTACAGGACCTGAACCTCTTCGGCCTCCACAAGGGAAGGCTGAGCAGGGATCTGGTGGCCATCTACAAACCGGTGAAGGGGGACCAGCAGACTATGGGAGAGTCTCTGTTCTCCCAAGACTACCAGGAGTAACAAGGAATAACGACCATAAGTTGACTGAGAGTAGATTCAGGCTAGATATCAGGAGGCACTACTTCACAGTCAGGGTATCTAGGATCTGGAACCAACTTCCAAGGGAAGTGGTGCTCGCTCCTACCCTGGGAGTCTTCAAAAGAAGGCTTGATAAACACCTATCTGGGGTTGTTTGACCCCAGCATTCTTTCCTGCCCATGGCAGGGGGTCGGAGTTGATAATCTACTTAGATCTCTTCTGACCCTAGCAACTATGAAATTATGACCTGGTGATGGAAAGAGCACATGTGGTGGAGGCCATTGTCTCAGCACCCCAGTGAGAGGGCCACCACCAGGGAGATAACTCTCCCCAGGTTTTGGAGCTGATGACCACCCTGGTCCCCAGCTCTTCTGGAATCTTGAGGGGGATGTACTCTTTTTCCACCATGAGCCCCCTCTCCACTTCCTTTTGTGCAGTGGCCTCCAAAGCAAATAAAAAGACCCTCTTGCCATGAAAGCAGGAGGCTGCCATGATCTTGGGGGCCTCAAATACCTGAGCCAGGACCTGAATTCAGGTCTCAAAGTGCAGGTTCTCCCTCTTGTCTGTGGGTGAGTGCCAGAAAGGGGACCCCGCTGCCTGAGCTGGAATGGCTGATTGGAGGGTCCAAACCCCCTGGCTTCTGGTCACCCTACAGCTGCCTATGCATAACTGTGTTTCCCCCCCTGGGGGGCCATGTTGGTGGAGCCAGGGCTAGGGCTAGGGCCAGGAACAAGCTGAGTGGGTGTGCTGATTGGTGTAGTGCACCTGGTCTCCTCAGGCACTGGTTGTCTAGGCTTTAGTGCAGGGCCCTTGCCCTTCCCATCCCCAGCTGTGGAGGTGGCTGAAGAGGAGCCCTTCCCACTACCCTTGCCCTTGGTCCCTGATGACAGGAGAGGGGGCTTGAGAACCCCTCTGCCGGGGGTGGAGGAGCTATCCAGGGACAACCCCCTGGTCTTGTTGGCTCCCTACCAGAGTCCTACCTGCCCCTGCAGTGGAGGTTGCAGGCTTCTCCACCCCAGAGGAGGTTGGTTGGGCTCTACCTCTGCTGTGGAGGGTGCAGGGCCATGCATCCATTAGGGGCTTGGCTGTCATCCACCCCCATAATGTGGACGGCAGGAAGCTCTGTGGGCGAATCTGCCCCCCTGCCTGAAGGTTCCTGCCCTGCCATTGTTTCACATGAGGGCAGGGAAGACAATAAAGAAAAACAAAATATCCTGTGGGGCTGGTGAATCTAGTAGGGGCAGGCTGGGTTTGTGGAGCAGAGAGGGGATAGGGAGGAAGGGGGATGAAGCTCACTGAGCCACAGCCCCATAGGAAGAAAACTGGGAGGCCAATGCTTTGAGAATGTGGGGGGAAGGGGAAAATACATACACAAGGACTGGAGAAACTGGGGCTGGTTTACTCAGCCACACAACAAACAGCAGGTCAGGGGGAGACACACACTTACGTGCACACACACACGCACACTTATACACACATAGAAGAAGAAAAATCAGATATTCATAGGAGAATAAGACGGTCAAATTATATATAGTAGTTATTAGTAAATAATATTTTTATAGTTAGTTTTCATAGAGACTGAAGACAACACAGAAGTCAGATTCAGATTGAGACTAACACAGAACTCAGGGTCTTAGAAGAAGGAGATACATCATTTTAGGTACATATTGCAACACAGAAGAAGATCAAGAAGTACAGTAGTAGTCACACATTAACATTAATAGAACATCACAGAAGAAGACACCATATGTAGTTATTAATAATCAAAGAAAAGTCCAGTGCATGCACGCAACACAGAGGGAATAACACAAACGGAATAAAACAGACAACACAGTCACACTTCACATTCATAATTCATACTAAATAAACACATCACAGCAGAGAAGAAGACAGACAGACAGACAGACAGCACACATTTTCTACATAGTTCTTAACACTTATTATTAATTAATTAAAGAATCAAAGAAGAATCCAGTCCATGCACGCAACACAGAGGGAATAAAGCAAACAACACAAAAGGGGTGACATACACACACACCTTTTGCAGCACAGGAAAGTTTAATATGAAGGATGCTGGAAAGGCAGGTGCAAGGTCTTCTGGCAGGGGAGGGAGAGGGGGCAGGGGGAGAGCTACAGCTGCAAGTCCCGCCCCCCCAAACATAGACACATTTTCTTCCCAAGCAGCTAGGACACTTGTGCTGCCATTGGAAGCAAGGAGGTGGGCGTAGTACCTGTACCTGATGTCCCTGCACCTGAACCACCTCCCCTCAGCCCAGAAATAAGCACCAGCAGTGGAATCACTGTCTTTTCCACCCCAATGACATCTTTCAGTGTAAGCCTCCCACTGCCAGAGGAGGAGCTCAAGCTGGAACCAGGGATGCTGAGTGCGCTGGCTCAAGCAATTCTGGGGACCGAGTGGGAATCAGACTTTGTGCTCCACACCCCTCAAATTTCCCCTAGATCCAGGTCTCCTCCAGAAAGCAGCACCTCGGAGGAGGTTGAGGTTGTGGAGGCAAGTGGCTCAGCTGAGGCAGCTCTCCCTGATGTTGTGCCTCAGCCTGCTGAGGTGTGGGAGAAGGCATCATCCTTACACTCAAATCAGAAGTGGGTGAGTAGCGTAAGGTGGGATCATTTTGAGCTGGCAGCTGAACCCACATTTGCCATCTTCCAGCACGGCCGAAGGCACATCAGCCGGGGAAAGGATGTGAAACACTTTTCCACCACAGCGATGCTGCTGCATCTCCAGAGGCAGCACCCCCTTGCTCTTCTTCCTGTTCAGCCTGGCCCCAGTGCGAGTGTGCCCAAAGTGAAGTCCCCTGCTCACTCCAAAGCCCCCTTCCCCACCAAGCAGATGTAGGCCACCCTGGACCAGTGGGGGAAAACTGCAGACAGAGTGGGGCGAGTTGCAAAGGCAAGTGAGATCACGCAGAACATTGGGGAGATGCTTGCTCTGGATAGCCAGCTCTTCTCCCTAGTTGAGTGGCCAGGGTTCAGGAAGCTTGTAGCACTTTTGTCCCCCTCTTACAAATTGCCTGCATGCACCACCATTAGCAGGACAGTGGTGCCCTCTCTGTATGAGGCATGCAGGGAGTACTTGAGGGATAAGCTGTGCAAGGCATGGCTACAGGTAGCCTTGCACTTCACCTCTGACATCTGGAGCAGCTGTGGTGGTGATCACAAGCACTTCTCCCTCACATGGCACTGGTGCAATCAGTCAGGCTGTTGGTGGGCTCAACTGCAAGCCAAAGTGCTGGATGAGTCCCACACGGCAAAGGAGATCATGAGGACCATGAGCCTCATGGTGCAGGGGTGGCTCATTGGGCAGGCTGAGCTCACCCAAGGGTTCATGGTCACCAGCAATGGGACCAATATGGTGAAGGATATCCATGATGCAAACTTTGTTGGTGTCTGCTGTGTGGCACACAGACTACACCTTATAGTGAGGGATGCCTTGGAGGGGGGCAGGGCTGCTGGTGAATGCACCACCACCACTACTTCTACCAAGCCAAGTGATTTCAAAATGCAGGAAGGTGGTGGGCATCAAGATGGGAAGATACTGCAGGAGAAACAGGCAGACCTGAGCATCCTGCAGCACAAAATCATGCAGGATGTGGAGACTTGGTGGAACTCCACATACCTGATGCTCGAAAGGCTGATGGAGCAACAGAAGGCCATCCATGAGATGGCCTTGCTTGGGGAGATTAGGGTCAGCAGCCCCCTGAACAGAGCTGAGTGGGGTACCATCTCCCAGACCTTGGTGGTCCTCAAATCCTTCCTCAAGGCCCCTGAGACACTTGGCTCTGGCGATGCTATCCTCAGACAGGTGATCCCCATAGTGAGAGAACTTGAGAACCAAATGGAGAAGTTTCAAGAGATCAATGTTCCTGGCTGGGGCAGGCTGCTCTCACCAGATGTGCAGGCACTGCTGAGGTGGCTGAAGGAGGGCATTTGGAAACGGTTGGATCCCTTGTGGTCCAGTATGATCCACATGATGGGGGGCATGTGTGACCCAAGGGCATGGCTTCATTTCTGGGGTCCAAACGTACCAGACTCCAGCCTCAGGCAGGTAGGGCTGAGGCTTTGGTGGCTACCTATCTCACTGAGGATGTGAAGCCTCTGGACTGTGACCCCTTGGCCTACTGGGCAAACTGCAGCAAGATATGGCAGGATCTGGCCACAGTTGCCTGGCAACACCTCTCCTGTCCACCAACCAGTGTTCCAAGTAAGAGGGTTTCAGCATTGCTGTTGTGACACCCCACTGCACCTGCTTGGATCCTGCTTTGGTGGAGCAGCTGGTGTTCCTAAAGGTGAACCTCCTGCTTCTGGGATTCCCCAAGCTCCACCTGCAGATGGACTGAGTGCCACCCTCCTCACTCTGACTGCACCAATTTCCTTTTTTAAGGTTTTTAACAGCTAGGTAATGCTCCACTCTCAGCTGAAGGGGGCACTAACTGCATCACCAGCCAGCAGGGGAAGAACATGTCCCTGCTGAGCTCATTCCCCTGCCAGGATGAACTTGGAGGTATGGGATTGGGTCTATGGGGAAGGAGGAGATCCTAGGTCCTGGGCATGACCACTAAAACTGCACCCTGCCAGGGTAGGGTGGCCTGGTGGGACTTCTGGCAGTGCAGCAGCCCCGTAAATACCAGGACCAATGATCCCCTGGTGAAAGGTGGGTTGGAGGTGCCATAGCTTCCATCTAATGCACACACTCACACAGTCCTGACTGGGGAATGCCTAGACCGATCACGTCTTTCACAGGCCTGACCCTGGCTGGTTGCAGTGCAGTTGTGAGGCTCCTGGTGAGCTCAGCTTACCTGCCCAGGATGCCAGCTTTTGCCTTGAAAAACCCTTCGTTAGGCTCAGGAAGTACCTGCAGTTGGTCCTGGATGGAAGGAATAGTAAAGAAGCTAGATGCTGGGCTGGCACGCAATGCAGGCAAGAAAGTCAGCCAGTGAAAATGGAAATGGAGGCATCAGAGGGCGAGGGACAGGCTGGGGTGAGGGGTGGGGGGCAGGGTAAGGGGGATGTAGCAGCACAGGTAAAAATGCAGAGGTTCCTGGAGAGTCAGATGTCTGGCAGGTTGCAGTGTGCCAGATTTCCACTGTCTAATCTATATTGAGTCCATGAATTTCTGTACCTAGGAGGCTGATGAAGTGAAGTTCATAGGCCCGGCTGTGAAAAGTGGTTTGCATTGTAATTTGTTCCTTCTCAGGGTGAGTCCTGAGGGATGGGGGACAGAGTGGGTTTTTTTGGTAAGGAATGTGTCCCCACGGGTAGTTGGGTTTTGTTGTCTTTGATAGATTCTGATGTGCAGTTTGTGGGGGTACTGAAGATAGTTAGCAGGTTTTGTGTTGTGAGCTGTAGGAATGGCTTGATCTTTGATTCTAAAAGCCACCCAGTCTGTTATGCCAAGAGCCAAACTTCTCATAATAGGAACTCTCATACTTCTCATACTATAGGTTTTTATTGCTTGTAGGCCAACCACTAGTGAGTCACAAGTTCATCCACATCAGGTTAGTGCAACGTCCTGCTGCCTCCTTTTTGCCCTTTCCAGTAGTCCCTCAGCACTACTGATTCAAGGAAGCCTTTTACTCTCTAACCCCTGTCACCTGGAACAGCCTCTCTATAGCACTATTTCATCTATTCTCCTTGCCCTGCCAAAATTCTTAAAAACTAGTATCTTCCGTTTTGTCTCTTCTTCTTGCTTTTTTCTCCTCCCTCTGCTATTTTGTGGCTGCCAAGTTTTCAAGGCCAGCTAGTTTCTAAGGCTTAAATTAAGACCCCCTGCAGGGTCCTGATTGTCACAAGATTCCGAGGGCCTGTTCTCTGAATAAATTATGCATTTTTAGCACCCACACATGTAAAAAACATCCAGTCACTATGAAATGGTGGGCACTGATTATTACCTATTTTACATATCACATATTATTCCTAGCATGTGGACTGTGTAATTGTAGTGTTCATTTCTGTAAAATATTTTGTTTTTCTAGTTTCACTAAGTGAGGTGTCATATAAAAAAATTAATTGTGGCATAACCCTTGAATAGAAGTGTTAAATAGAAGTGATTAGAAGGCCTTAAAAAGGAGGCAGTAAAGGTTTGTTTGGGTTTTTTTTAATTAAATACTAAAGACTGATAAAACCTTAGGTCAGTGATGCTTAGCCAGGGTGCCAAGGCACCCAGGGGTAGCAGGGGATCTGTTGAAGGGTGCAGCAAGTTGTGAAGAGCTAAATACAGGCCCAGGTTCTTCTCTGCCTGGCTGCTCCCTTGGCCCCATTTCCTAGCCCCTCTTCAATGAGGTGGACACTGTAATAAATATATATATATTTAACTGGGTGCCACTCAATTCCCAGTAGTTATGGAGGGGTGCCTCATGCCTAAAAAGGTTGAGAACCACTACTTTAGATCATTTAAAATACAATCTTTAACCTCCAGTGTTCTTTTTCCTGCATAGGTTTATATTTCCACTCTCCCTCAACTTGGATTCTAATAATCTGTTGTACCTTTACATCACATTTAAACATTAAATATTTGCATCAGAAAGTTAAAATCATCTGCCAAAAACATTAAGTAAAACCAATGATTTTGCAGATCTTTCCCCCCACTTTTCTTAAGCCCTACCAAAACCTAAAATCTGAAAAAAATTGAGAAAGCATCCCTCTAAATTAATAGTAATAGTGTTAGCTACAAATGTCCAACTTGGGATCCTTAAAATTCTGGTTTATTAGGCAGAATGAAACACTGTAATCATAAACCTTGGGGCTGGTCCCTACACACACACATGCACACACATACACACACACAGTAGCAGGCTACAGAGTCAGGTATACCTATCCTACAAGCGCTGGAGTCTGTCGTTGAGGTTTCTTTCAGCGTGGTGTGATCTTCCAGAAGGGGGTCGCTGGCTGGTCCTTCTGGCTGGACAGGTCTGGTTGAGTTGGAGATCAAGAGGGCGTCACTGAGGGTCACTTTTCACTGCCTTTTATCTGTCCTTGGCAGACTTTGGTGACTCCCCAGTTTTCAGGTTTGCCCAATCCAGGGGTCATTGACCCTCGTGGGACTTCCCCCCCTCAGTGGCTACCGGACGGCATCTGTCAGCCCCAGGGGTCTTCCACATGTACTTGCAGGTTTGGGAGTCTGTTGTTGAATTTAGAATAGGGCTCTGGGAGGGGTTGATCTGGAGATACTCAGCCCAAAAGTTGGTCCCCGGCATTGATTAACTCAGGCCACGGCTTCTAGCCCTTGATCAGTGACATTTAGAGATTTCCCGGTTGTTACATTGTCTTCTATTGAGTTTTTCCGTTGGCTGATCTGCAGCTTCCCAGGTGTAAATTGCTGCCTGCTGCTACAGTGTTACACATTCAATCACTGATTCACTCGCTCTTTCAGGGGCCAGCCTGATACAGGGAAGGGCAGTTTGATTCCTGCCCTTGTTAACATTGTTACAATGTATAACTTACTTATGAAACTAAACACATTCAGTTGAAAGTTGAATGGTGAGGAGTATAAAATATAAGCTACAAACGCCATGGCACACAAATAGATAAAAATACCAAAATACAAGGGGAGATACAAAATGTACACATACAAATTTTAAAACACAATTCCTTATCTTGAAGTGAAAGAGAGAGGAAGGAAGAAAAGGTAGAAAAAGAGAAACATATCCAAAGAGGGGAGAGCAAATGCAGGCAAGAGGAAAAGGGGGCTTTCTGCTACAATAAATGCTTAAATCTATTCGCCATCTCTTGGGTCATTTTTTCATCTTAGATGACTTTTTGCACAGGATTTCTAATTGTTTTAGCTTTCTATCATTTGAAAGTTTGTCTTGTATGCATTTTTTCCGCTTGGCAAATGTGCAAGGAATTGGTTCCTTTAATATAATAGCAACTACAAATGGTTAGGAAGAGGCATGGAATGTTGAACAATTTGCTACTATCATGCCACAGAGTTGACTGCTCCTTTAAGCTGTTTTTTGGGAGCCAACAATTTTGCATGCATTAAGAAGTAGCAGCATCTTTAAGATGTTATGGACTACTTTTATTTATGACATGTTACTGAGTTCCCACCTATAGGGATTTTTGGGAATCGACTATTATAGTAATTATAGTTGTAATGACAACCATGGAACTGGTAGTTTATACTATTTAGAGTTTTTCTTCTTGATGTTATTGTAACAGAGCACAGGGAGCTCTGTTACTTTCAGGGGCCTAAGCAGCAGCAGCAAGGCAGTCTGAAGCTACTCACAGCTCTAGTTAGACAGGGCTACCTGATTGGGGAACAGGGTACAGCTGTTTTTTAAGGGCTGAACAACAGGGGCAGCAGTCTGTTGCCAGAAGCCGGAGAGACACCACTGTCTGAGCTGTTGCTCAGTACAACTTGGAGATAAAGGAGGAACTATTGGGGTGGCAGGAGGCTCCTGGTACTGAGCATGACTAGAAACTGCACCCTGCTGGGGAAGGGTGGCCTGATGGGAGTGTTCAGGGTGGGACAGTCATCCAGAAATGCCAGGCCAGTTACCTCCCCAGTGAAAGACAGGTAGGGACACCTGATAACCCTAGCAGAAACATCCGTGTTGAATAGTAAGATCTGGGCACACAGGACTGTGGGGCAGGGGCGGGGAAGGTGGGTGGGGGGCATGGTACATCCTGGGGTACAAAAAGTGATCTTTACCATAAAAAGGTTAGAGACCACCGACCTAGATGCTTCCAGTCACTGAATGACATAAAGGGAACCAGTCATATAAGTGGACCAAAACACATGGGAGGATAAAAGGGACTTGGGGGCTCCAACAGGATCTTCAGTGCACTTGCACATTTCTATATGAATACCGCTGTTGTGGGAGACACATTTTTCAAGAGACATATTATGAAAAGCATCACATGGGTGAAACTTCTGAAAAAATTGCTTTTCCATCTTGGAAAAATAGCAGCACCATAGTCACCCTTAGTGTTCACACAGAGGGTTCAACATCACTAAAAGAATTAGCTGGCCTTAAAATTAATTTCTGATGTACCATGAAGAAGACCATATAGAATTACAAAATAAGCCTCCTGTGATTTTTTTTTTCTTTTTGTTTGTCTTAATATTAACGGATAGCAATGCTACCAGAGGGAAAATCTGTATCAGACTATCTTAAGGCAGATTCCATTGGAGTGTCTCTTTATCTGGTTTCAGCTAGTAATTGCATAACTACCTTGGAAGAAAATGCCTCTGAGTAGAAACATATTACATAATCAGCTCAAATAATTACAACAAAAATGCTAACTTGCTGTTTTCACAACATGGATAATAGGTTTGCTTAAGGGCATAAAATGCAAAAACAGTTGTGTGTGTTGCCTTGTATATCAGAAATTTTAAAGCAGGCTGCAAAGCCTGAATAAGAAAATAAATGCCTGTGTTCATGATTAGAGTGACAAACAGTGCTCTGGGAATTCAGATGTCCCAGAGTATGGCAAAGCCATCAGTCCCTGAGTAATGTGGTTAATTCTCATACTCTAGATAATTTCTCTGTTGGAACATTTCTTTTTAAAATTCAGGACACAATATGACAGTATGATGTTGCAATTCATACTCAAAACAATCAACCAGAAAAAAACAAGCATATGCTCAGTCAAATTTACCTTGGACTGACTCACAAATTCAAAGACTTCCATTTTTTCAGAATTGGAAACAACAGTAATTTCAGTAATACTTGTACTACTATAGCACTTTTCATATTCAGAGCACTTCCCATTAACCAAAACTTTCAAATATTTCTATTTGAAATGAAGCTTCTGAAATTAGTTTATGTAACCCAATGTTCAGAGTCTATAGGCACCTGAAACATGTAGTAAAACTCACAAATCTTCCACATTTATAAAACCAGATACATAAGTATACATTTACTATTTTACATTTTAAAAATCTAAATCACCAAGGGTTAAATTCAAGTAGGTGCAGAGAGCCTTTATTTCCTATTTACACATCAACATTACATTTAGCTCAGCATAACTAGATCACATTCCTGGAAGGAAGTGCCCAGTGATGCAGCAACTGCTCAATATGCTGCACCCAGGGCTAATGGGGCTCCATAAGCTATACAGGTACCCTTGCCAAGACACCACAGACTTGGTACGGAAACTTAAAAACATAGACCACCTTCCCAGCAACACACTTCTAGCCACCATGGACGTTACCAGCCTATACACCAACATCCCACACCAGGATGGCATCCATGCCTGCCTTACATATCTACAGGAGCAAGATTACAACCCAGAATACAGACCCAAAGATATCACTGAGCTTATACACTTCACCCTCACACACAACAATTTCACTTTTAATAATCAACACTTCCTCCAGGTGATGGGAACAGCTATGGGCACTAAAATGGCCCCATAGTATGCCAACCTTTTTATAAGCCACCTGGAAGAAGACTTCCTCAAGAACTGCACCATCAAACCCTTGCTGTACTTACAATATATCGATGACATCTTCATCATTTGGAGTGAGAACCAGGAATCTCTAATTGAGTTCCACCAGAAATTCAACAGTCACCATCCCTCCATCCGACTTCCTTTAGAATACTCCAGCACCAACATCCCCTTTTTAGACACAATGATCAGTATCCAGAAGGGTAAAATACAGACCACAGTATACAAGAAACCCACAGACCAACACACATATCTGCAAAGAACCAGCAATCACCCGAAACACACCAAAAAAGCTGTGATATACAGCCAAGCCCTCAGATACCACCGCATCTGTACTGAAGAGAACACCCGGGATTGCCACCTCACCAATCTTAAAAAGGCTTTCACCCAGCAAGGACACTCCTCCAGAGAGGTAGATCGCACGTTTGAAAGAGCCACCTGGATACCACATGAAGAACTGCTGCAGTACAGAAGAAAAACACCCACAAATCGCACACCGCTGGTTATGACCTATCACCCATCCCTTGAACCTATACGGAAAATCCTCAAAAAATTGCAACCCATATTAGAAAAAGAACCTATTCTTAAAAAAATCTTTCCAGAGCCACCCATCCTAGCCTTCAGACAAGCACCAAACCTCGCCAACCTCATCACCAGAAGCAAACTTCCTCAACCCCAGAACACACCAAAAGGATCCAGACCGTGCCATGACAAGAAATGCAAAACCTGCCCCCACATCTCCACCACCCCCACTATTACTACACCCCACAACAGAGCCATCAGCATCCCAGGATCTTACAGCTGCACCTCCAGGAATGTAGTATACCTCATCCAATGCACCAAATGCCCTGATGGAAGATATGTAGGAGAGACCAGACAACAACTACGCACCAGAATGAACGCACACCGGAAATCCATCAAAGACAGAAACACCCAATTACCGGTGGGGGCACATTTCTCACAGGAGGGCCACTCTCTCTCCAATCTCTCAGTCCTGATCCTCAAGGGAAATTTACACAACACATCCCAGAGACGAGCCTATGAGCTCCATTTCATCAACCTGCTGGATACTAGAGATCAGGGACTAAACATAGACATTGGATTTTTGATACATTATAATCTGCCTGGCAACTGACTCCCCAGCCCAGCCCAGCCCAGCCCCTGGCTTGTTTACTTTTCATTCCATCCAGGAAGAGCACACAGCAACTGCTGCAGCGTCCTTAGCCTGACAAAGGGTTTTTGAACCCGAAAGCTTGCTTAATAACTATTCTCCAACCATTTGGCTTGGTCTAATAAAAGATATAAAATTCACCCAAGGAACCTTGTCTGCCTAAGGGCCATAGAGGAAGTTTTATGCTTTTAAGAGGACAGAGCACACCCTTGTCTTCTGTATTATGTTATAGCCCAGGGGCTTGTATTTTGTTCATTGTTTCATAACACCGGTGGTTTGGGTGAGGCTATTTGGAGAAGGAGGAGGCCTCATTGGGGCCCACTACAGAGTGGAGGCCCCAGTGCCAGAGAGGGCACAGCATTTGGGGCACAGAGACCCTGGCACCAGAGAAGGTGCATTATTTGGTGGGACACAGAGACCCCAGTGCCAGGGAGGGCGTGACCTTTTGGGGCACAGTGACTCCAGCACCAGGGAGGGCACAGAGTTTTTGGGTGCAGCGATCCTGGTGCCAGTGAGGGCACAGAGACAGGGCTGTGGAGAGCCCAGTGAGGACAAGGGGCCGAATTATAATGAGGCTGAGGCAAGACAATGCCAGTACCATCTGTGAGGCTAGGGGCATGATAAAGGGACGGTTGGAGCCATGCATATAGCCTATAAGGCTAGGGTGTCCCTGAAACACCTGTTGCAAAACAAGACCCACAAGTGTTCCGGGAACCCACGGCGTTTAGTAAGTCCATCAAACTGTGTCCAAGAGGACTTAAAGGCAACCTCCCTATTTTAATTTTTTTCATCAAAGGCGTGGAGGGCCTCGAGATGCTGGGGCCAATCTGAGGTGAAGATGATGATGTCATCAATATAAACCCCTGCATATGCCACGCGTGGTGCCAACAGAGTGTCCATAAGCCTCTGAAAGGTGGCCACCACTCCATTCAGCCTGAAGGGCATCTGTACAAATTTGAACAGTCCCCATGGGGTTCTGAAAGTGGTTTTGGCATAGCCTGCAGCTCGCATCAGGATTTGCCAGTACCCTTTGTCTACGTTGATGGTGGATATGTATCTGGCTTCGCTGATTCTCCCAATGAGGTGGGCAATATGAGGCATGGGGAATGCATCAATAGTCGCTAATGCATTTAACTTTTGAAAGTCAATGAACAAGCGGAGCGATCCATCAGGTTTAGCCACTGGTATGACTGGACTGCACCATGGGCTTCAGGACAGTCAGATAATTCCCTGCTTCTGCATCTTTTCAATTTCCTGTCAAACTTCCTGTTGCCATTGTTGGGATATAGGCCTCCATCTTTCCGTGACCAGTGTGCCAGGCGGGGTCCTGATCTTGTGGTTAATCCCCCATGCTCACCCTGGGGTTTCTTGGAACACATCCCAGAAGGCTTCTATTGCCTCCTCCAGTTCCCGTCATTGATTGGTATTCAAATCTTCCCCTAGTTGCACTTGCCCCTTTAGTGGGATCCTCCTAACTCTAGGCAGGGGGGTTCCAATTCCTCAAATGTCTCCTCTTTTTGTGCCAGCCAGCCTTGTGGGGCATTCCATTCCTTAAGGAGGTTTATATGGAAAATTTGATCCTTGTGATGGTCTTCAGCACTTCATTATCTACTAGGCCTACCTGGAAGATCACCTTAAATGGGCCTTGCCACATCACAAGGTGTTTACTCGTCAATGCTGGAAATGAGACTAAGACCATGTCCCCTGGTTGGAATGTTTTGGATTTCATTTTGCTATTATACTGGGTCTCCTGCTGTTCCTGCATGACTCACAGATTCTGATAAGCGATCTGCTGGGCCTTGTTGATCCAGTCTTGTAGCTCCTGTTGGTACCTTTCAGCTACTATTCAAGGCCTCACCAGCCTCTCCCATTCCTCCTGGATGATCTGTAACAGACCTCTGGAATGGTGCCCATATACCAGCTGGAAAGGTGAGAACTGATATGCTCTTGGGGCATATCTCTTAGGGCAAACAGTAGAGTCAGTATGGTATCCCATCTATGGGGGTCCTCCTGAGCATCCTTTTGATAGTCCCATTTAGCCTTTCGATTAAGCTGTTCATCTGGGGGTGATAAACTGATGTTTTCAGGTGCCACAGAGAGCCTTCATCATGCCCAACATAACATTTGTCCCCTGGTCAGTGAGTATTTTGCATGAGATTCCTACCCTAGCGATCCATTTTAGGAGCTCTTCCGCCACACAAGTAGCTATAATAGACCTGAGTGGAACTGCATCCAGGAACCTTGTGGCATAATCCACTAGGACCAGCACATATCGGTATCCTCCATGAGACTTTGGTAGAGACCCACAATGTCGAGTGCTACATGGGAGAACGGTGTCTCAATTATAGGCATGGGTAGCAAGGGTGCCCTCTGTGGTCTCCATTCCTGGGCTCTCTGGCAGTCCAGGCAGGCCACTCCCCATCTCTCTCCACCTTCTTGTAGATTTGTCCAAAAGAAGTCTTCATCTTATGATTTCAAGTTTGTTTATAAAACAAGGCTTGATTTTTTTTCCCCCGTGTTCAATGGGGGGAGATATTGTGTGGTACTATTTTGAGCCAGTCCTACTTGAACTGGTTCAGTGTTATGTGTAGACACAGAGCATTCCATGTCTAGTGTCTGTTCAGTCCTCTAAGCATCCCAAAATACACTCTTCTTCACCTCTGTCCCACAAACCCATGCAGGAGAAGGGGCTGCTCTGGGATACAACCAGGACTCTACTGCCCAAAGATCTGGTATCCATAGAGATCCCAGTCTGCAGGGGTGGGGAAGCACAAAGTCTCTGTCAGTATCACATCCTGGCTAGGGAACATTGGTGGGATTCCAAGGTGTATTTGGGCAGTTGCCATCCTTCACAATTTTTAATGCAATTGTTGACAATGCAAAGCACTTAGTGGATTTCTAGGGAAAGTCCTGTTCAGGCTGTGGTGTGAGACAAACTGTGAAAACTCCCAAAGGTACCAGTCCCTGGAATGAAGAAGTAGTGTTTCCCACAACCATCTCCCTTTCCCCACCTCTGGCACACACATGTCTGGTCACCCTCTGTCTGGGTACCACCACATAGAGCATGGTAGTGTGCAAGCAAGTACAGGTATAGGCAGTGCAGGTTAGGTATTCAGGGAAACTGAAGCATAGGCTCTGGGTTGAGTGGAGAGCAATGGAAAAGAAAGACCTGCTGACCCCTCCAATCTCTGCCCCAAACTAAGCCTGGAACCCCACTGTCCAGGATCTGTAGCAGGGAAGGGATGCTGACGAGTTGACTTCCCAGGGCAGGGGCTGGGAAAGCCAGGGAATTCTTGGGGTGGGAACTGCAAATCCCCTCAGCACCTGCAACCCCTCCACTCTAAAGCCCTTTCCCAATCCAGGTCTTCCTTCCCATCTAGGGGAATGCTGTGGAATTTCCAGGCACTGACAAGTGGAAGGCATGATGATCTGGGAGGTCTATGGCCCCCTGGTTGTGTTTTAGACAATGTCTGTGTGGACACTTCTGTCCAGGGACAATTGTGACCTAGTTCCCAATCAGTGACATTCTTGGAATGGTTCAAGTCCTCACCCTCAGATTACCATTCCCAATGGAAAATGTTACCATCTTGCAACCACACCTGCAAGTGGATTGCTTATCCTGCTATTTTAAACAGACAAGTCAGCTCTGACAGACAGTATTAATCTTCACAGAAATATCCTTGATCATAACAAACAAAGCAAGGCAAAACCCTCTCTGTTTTCTGGACATTAGGAAAGAGGCAATTTTAGGTTGGGATTTCTCTCCCTGACACTAGGTGTCCCGCTCTTCCCCCTGTACTTAATATCTTTTTGGCTTCACCCTCATCAAATGGTCATCCATTCAAGCTTTTTCCATCCTCCCAGCCCCACAGGCTATTTTCTGCTAACCACCTGCAGCTGATTCTGAGTCTTTGAGGGACCAAGCACTTCTTTACATACATTTTACTTAGCAATTGTGTGCTACAAATTTTTATGGAAAGACTAAGGGTATGAAAAGATATTTATTTCTAGAGGTGGACATTTATGAGAAATTCTCACTACTAGAAATCTTTCTAAGAGAAGGAACAGTACAGGCATTCAGCATATGGCTCCCCTCCCCCCCCCTCACTCCTGGTCTCTGACCCTTCCCTAGACCAGGGTGATCCCAGTACAGGGAAGGCATAGGAAGCAACAGATGCCCCACTCCTCACAGTCCCCAGCAGGGAAATGGCGGGGAAAGGGGTTGTGAAGTGATGGGGGAAGACTCCACGAGTGGAGCAGAGGGAGCAGTAAGGCAAAGCCCCATCTTGTTCTCTAGATCAAGGGCAGCACAGTCTTATCTCAGGAAGGCTGGTGGGGAACGACAGATCAGTTCATACCTAATTGGGAAAAGTTGAGCTGTGAGGAAATGCTTCTCCACATCCCCCAGGCCAGAATTCGCTGGTCTGGGGAAGGTACAGGGGGACCTGTTTTCCAGCTCCTCCTGATCACAAAGGATCCAGCAGTCAGCAGCATACAGGCAATGATTCTTGTGAGAAAAAGACCTCGCCTCACAAGGGGAGATCTTCCAGGTTTTGACCTTGAAAATCTTTTTCCTGGAGGGGCTATTTCTCCTACAGGAAAAAATGAATAAATTCTCCTAGTTTCATACAGAAGACAGGCATTTCTCCCAGTAGAAATGTAAAGCTTCTACATGCTCCAAATAGAGAAGCTAAGACTCATATGCAATGTATGTCTACAAAGTTACCAACAAACAACTTCAGAAGCAACATACCAATATGCAGGCTCATGCTAACAGCATGGATAAGTTGAAATGTTTGTGTTTTTTTTCTTTCGTGACAAGAACAGATTACATTTCTATTTTTGAAAATTGACACTTGCTTTCTTAAAAATGTCCTGACAGGGGAATTTGTTCTTAAACAAACATTTCTTATAACTCAGTCTTACGTATATATTCTAAGAACACTAATATATTTTTTCTTTATGAAAAAAAACCCCATAGCAATATAGTAAAAGAGTTTTTAGATTTCCTGAGTTTCACCCTGCAAAAGCCTATATGTGGTGGAACATTAAGGATTTATTTTTCATCTTGCACAGTTACTTCCTTTTTAAAAGATCCTAGCCCAACACAACTAAGTCAATGGTACAGCCTATATGCTAAAACAAAATGTCAAAAGTAATTGCAAACCTTCTGTAGCTAAATGTTTTCTGATTACAATTCTTGTCTTTAAGTACCAATGGCTGTATCTATTGTATCAATAAAGGGACATCTGTCTGAGATACTGAGTCTAGTTGATTTATAAATATTCCAAAGAAACATTTCCAAAATTCAAATTTCTTATCATACATATGGCTCCGTGAGAGCTCTATGAAGGAATATTCAAGCAATATGCTTTCAGTTCCCTGTTCTCATTAATAAAGTTATCAAGACGGCCCCATGGTACTGCTAGTGGCAATCTAAATATTAATTAGTAAAGTTAAGCACAGGCTCTGCTCATTCAGGCTCAGGTATTACTTTAGATTCAGCCTTGGTTTTCTATTTGCAACAGATGCAATGTCTACCATGGCTATCCCTAGGGACCTCTTCTGCATGCTCCCATTCCTAAGACTGCTGAGGAGAGATTTGCCTCTGTATTCCTTGCTACCCATTTTTATCCTTCTTAGATTTTTCCTGACCCATTTTCTCTTGTGCTTCATATAAGGAACTGTTAATGGCTCACCTGGATTAAGACAAACCCATACATTTTCCAACTTCTTTTTGTCTCTCACTTTTTAATAACTGGTTAAATACAGTTTGGTATTGTCAATAATAACATCTTGGTTTTTAAGTTTAAGCATTATCTTTTCACAGATCCAGGAAGCAATGAAGTACCAAGAAGCATTTTTCTGCAGACTATAACTGGTAGTCTACCAGATATGCCACACCTGAAGCAAGACTGTAGCCTCAGCTACCACTAATGTTCTTGGGTCCCAATGTTATACATAAAGTTTCTTCAATGGTAGCCTTCTCTCAGGGTTCCAGTGTTGCTCCATGGCCCACTACTTCCAGCTAAGTTTCACATTCTCCTGGGATTGCTCTTGGAGCAAAGAAAATCATCAGACCATGGACAGTGGTACTTCTAGATATATTGCTACTCAAGGAAGTCTTCACAGCTATCAATATCATGGAAACAAATAACCATTGGGCTATCCCATCACAAACTAAAAATTAAATCTAACATTTAATTCCCTCCCCCACCCCCACCACTTCCTCCAGAACATATTTAGCATTGAGATTCAGACCCTCAGCTTGGCAACACATGGTGCAAGACACAGATTGGGTCCATTGTCTGAGTTATGCATTTTTAGACAGCGAACAAAGCCTGGATTATTTTACAAAGTTTGGGATTTTCACTGGGAGAATTTTTGTGTAAGGCCAGTGGAAACCACCAGACTGAAACTGTAGAAAATGTTTACAAGCACCCCAATGAAGAAGTTTAATAGCTGAATATTTCACAGTTCTAATTGGAACCTTGGGGAAAGTTTAGTCCCTCTAAGGTCTTGTCTGTAAGAATATTTGCACCAGTGTAATAACTAAATCAAATTTGTTACAAGGCAGATGCAAACTACCTTAAGATAGACCAGACTTAAATACTGGGTGGGAATTGATAATCTAGCATCAATAGTAGTCACCCAACTCCAAAAATAACTAGGCATGACATTTAGTCATAGGCCAAGCAAAGACATTTTTTGTTATTCACAGTGGTTACACTGGATGCAGAGTCTGCTCTGTTACATCTCTAATCAGCACATAGTCTTTAAACCATCTGACCAAAGAATATTTTTATAAACAGAAACCTTTTGTTCTATAGGAGTTCTGCTTGTTGATGTATTTTGAAAATTGCTGCTGAGAGAAAGAAATCTGCTTTCTGTATACATGCTGGAGTGTATGTTGTATGTAAGGTAAGATAGCTATACACTGATATTTAAAGCAAAATTTCTGAGAAGAGCAAAAGAATGTAACAGATAGGCAAGAAGGAGTATTTTTAAAGCAAAGAAGATTCCCTCTGTTGGCTTTTCCATGTTTAAATTATTTTCTGAAAACAGCATCAGGAAAAGAAAGTGCTGGTTGGACACACTTGGTGCACATGCCCCTGCAGTGCCATTGCTACTACACCTTTTGGAAGTACTAAATGTCAGCACAGTAACAGCCTGTAGTGCACCATGTGCATCGTTCATGATTATTTTTAGCAGCTATGTCACCATAGTGATGAGCTATATTGACAGAGCACATCACTAAGGCAATGTAGCTGCAGCAGCAGCATTTTTGGCTGAGGATGCTACGTCACTATAACACATTGCTATAGAGATGTAGCATCACTTGTAGACACACCCACTGGGTGCTTAACATCCCCTGTTAAGTACTTGAAATTGCTTAGATAGGTCACATACCATATATAAAACATTAACACATCAATACTGTAACATCTTCTTGGGGGGTCTGCTGCCATCTAAGGTACTTTACCTAAAAAAAAAAGGGAGATAAACACCACTTAAGCAATGGCAAATTATTGAACAGGCCCCTTACAGTATGTGGAGGATCCAAAACTTTCTGCAATAAAGATTTCTGCCAACTTCCCAGGAACAGAAACGCATAAAATGGATCAGAGTGCTGCTGCCTTTTTGCTTGGTATAGAAGTACATCCTATAAAGACTCTTCCCCCAAACTATTATGTGGCAGGTGCAATCAAACCAGAACATCCTGGATGTAAAAGGAGGAGTTGTTGAATGGCAGCACCTTCAATGTCAGTTCTCATTAACTGAGGAAGTAACTTCTACCCCTCCTTGTCCACACTCTGAAACAGATTTGTCATTTTTTAGGACAAATAATTGTCATGTGTTTTGAAAGAGTAGTCCCTCTAGTTTAGTATCATGTCCAAGAATGGCCAGTACCAAACACTTCAGAAAACTGCAGGAAGTTTTAAGTACGGACTCATGAAATAACTTGCCTTTAAGAGCTTCTCCTAAACCCCTATAAGATCATTGTTGACTTCTTTCTAAAAACATAAGTCATGGGTTCTATACTTCTTAGGTGTTATACACCTATACATACATACATACATAATTTTGTGAGCTGTGAAACCTTTATTTTGTCCTCAGCTTCTGGGGTAGGGAGAGGAATGCTGCAGTTGTTAAGTTGTGGAAGAGACAAAGGATTGTTTCAGATTTAATTTAGGGAGCTTTTCTGGTAACTGGTTGGTGTCCAAATAGAAACACTGGAGTTGTAGTAGCAATTAAGAGACTGTGACTATTGCATATATAAATTATATTAAAGTAGCCTAGTAGGACACCCTTATTCTTTTTTCCCCCTTTATCATAATTAAAAATAACACATTCAAATTAAGGGATTTTTTTTCTTAGTTATCTAAAATAAAAAGTATTTTCCTAGTGGAATTACATAGCAGGACTATGAACATAAATTGCCAAACCATACTGAATTGTTTTCTTTTTCCTAAAAAATAAGTAGAATACTTTATGCTTATAATGATTGCTTTAAGACAATTTTGGACTCCAAAGAAATACTAAGGAAAATGTTTCCATAGTAAAGCAAAGAGCAAAAACAACAATCAATTTAGAAAAATTGAAAAGCCACCCTCTATCTAATTGAAATATTTTCAAGTGCCATGTTAAATTATTTATAAAAGAAAAAAAAAAACTTCAATAAAAGAGGGAAAGCACTCAGACATACAGAGAGTCTGTGACCCCTTCTATGATAAGAAAGATTATTCTGAATCTTATGTTTACTTACCAGCAGCAATAACAACAAAAATTACCCAGAATCCCTTTTCTTCTGCTTATAGAGATGGCAGATATTTAAGTACTGAAACAATAAAGACACTGCCATTTGAAAGCTGCCTTTGAAAGAAAAAGTATTTATCGAGGTCTGGTAAACTCCTGGTGCCTTATAAATACTCCTTTGGGGAGTAAAAGGCCAGTCCTCACTGCAATTTCCTGATCTGAAGCAAAGAACCAGGGAGGAATATGCTCATTTGAAAATCTGAGCCGAGCTCAGAGAGATATCTGGGCTGTTCTAAAAAAAAATGTGGGGGCGGGGGGGAGGGGAATGTCCACCAAGAATTTGTGATCATGTCCACCAAGACATAACAATATTATTGTATCTTTGATTAAAATGTCAGCTTTCACTTCAAAATCTATTCTTCAAATTCTCTTTGTGGTTTTACTGCACTACGGATCTGCAGAAGTTCATTCTGTGGAAGAAGAGAACCCCAGGCCTTAATTTCTGTTTAAGAAGTGCATTGTAAAATTTTCCATAATGCAGTCTATGCCCTCTTGCAGCTTTCTGGTTCAAACCAGTTTTCTGTTTGACTTGATATATCTTGCGTCACGTGACCTGAATCGAAACATATAAAAGCTTGCTTTAACTGTCTGTGGGAGAGGCTCAGTGTCCTCCCTGCAGCTGCTTGTATAATAAATAGTCTCTGACAACTTCAAAACCAAACAACAAAGTGAAGCTTTTTTCTTCCACAATTTTTGGTGCTGTGACTCAGATGGCAATGCCTGTCTGAGAGTACGGACGGGTTTGCGGACAGTTCCCCTCTGAAACCCCAGGCACCAAATCAAGGTAAGAGACCTTTTGAAATCTCTAAAGGGGTTATCAGTGGAGGACTGCCCGTGGGGGCCGGGAAACCAGTTTGAGCTTACGCCATCCAAAATTTTGAAATACAAACTTGTCAGATACTTTAAAGGGTTTGTATGAAACCAGTTGTCATGGGGTGGGGTCCTGCAGGAGGTCTGTGATCTCCTCAAGGCCCCCTTCCTGTGCCAAGTTGGCCCAAGGGCACCCTCAAGTTCTTGCCCACTATGTCTTTGGTGTTCAACTATATTAGGAAGGCTGCCTTCACATCTTCTTGGACACGGTTTAGATGTGCTCTGGGCCCTGTGGGCTCCTGGACTCATTTGTGGGCCCTGTTCTATAGTGGGTGTTTCGGGGCACCCTAGCCTTATGGGCTATGCATGGCTGCTATCACCCTTTTACCATGCCCCAAACCTCGCAGATGGAATAGACATTGTTCAGTCTGGGCCTTGTTTATAATATGGCCCTCTTGTCCTCTCTGAGCCCTGTCTCAATCTGTCCTCCAACTCTCAGGCTCTCCACAGCCTTGTCCTGCACTCCGCCTTCCTGGTGCTTCTCTACAATGCTGCCCCCTTCTCTGGGGCTTCTCCCCAGTGCTGCCTCTTCTCTCTGGAGCTTCTCAAATTCTGCCCTCTCTCTCTGGGGCTTCTACAAAACATTGCCCCCTCCTCTGGGGCTTCTCAAAGTACTACCCCCTCTCTGGGGCTCATCGCACCTGCACTGGGGCTTCTCACCAATGTACCCTCTCTGGGGCTTCTCAACTGCCCCCTCTCTGGGGCTGGGATCAATGCACCCTGAATGCTGCACCCTCATTGGTGCTGGGGTCCCCACACTGCTGTGGGTCCCCTATGAGGCCTCCTCCAACTCCTAATAACCTCACCCAAACCACCGGTAACAAACAGCAAACAAATGCAAGCCCTTCGGCTATAACTTAAATGGAAGCCACCCGGCTATAACAATGTGTTCTATGTTGAGAGGCTACAGGACCTGAACCTATTTAGCCTTCACAAGAGAAGACTGAGGGGGGACCTGGTGACCATCTATAAACTCACTAGGGGGGACCAGAAGGGTTTGGGGGAGACCTTGTTTCCCCTAGCGCCCCCCAGGATAACAAGGAATAAAAGCCACAAGTTGTTGGAGAGTAGGTTTAGATTAGACATCCGTAGGAACTACTTCACTGTTAGGGTGGCTAGGATCTGGAACCAACTTCCAAGGAATGTGGTGCTGGCTCCTCCCCTGGGGGTCTTTAAGAAGCGGCTCAATGCCTACCTGGCTGGGGTCACTTGAGCTCAGTTTCCCTCCTGCCCAGGCAGGGGGTCAGACTTGAAGATCTACAAGGTCCCTTCCGACCCTACTTCTATGATTCTATGAATATTCCCGCCTACCGGGGAATACTCCATTCCTCAGCCGTGTCAGATGCTGCTCCTTCAGTCAGGCTTCCCCTCTCTTCCCTGAGGGAGCAGGGAACTGCTAACCTGGCCTCAGCCCCTGAGCTTTATATGGGAGCCAGGCCCTGCCCCTTCTGGTCAGCTGACTTCCTCTGGTTGCCCTGGCAACCAGCAGCTGGGCTCGTCACTCACTGCTAGGGCTCTTTCCCTAGCAGTTTTCTCCCTTTTTAGGAGCAGTGCACCTAAGTGTTCTGTGACACCGGTTTACAATTAAAAGAGTAAAAGAAAAAGTCTAGACTAAGGAATATAGAAACCTGGGGAATAGTGTGAGTGTTTTCCATGGTGTCGCTGACCAAGGCTGGGACTAAAGAAATATTCTTGAACCCCGTGCCTCAGCGCAGAAGTTCTCTTGTGTGAAAGAATATAAGCCGCTGACCAAGTCTGAGACTAAGGTTGTGTCTAGCCATCCCAAGGCTGTATAGAAAGGCAGACTTGAAAGCAAGGGGGCCCAACTAGAACCTCATGACCCAGCGGACAGGTTTATCCTTTCCCCATCCATGGAAACCATCTGGGTAACCAGTGGTTGATGTGACCAAATAACTGTTAGGACACCGCTTCGTGCACTGCCCTCGGTTCAAAATTGGCACATCAAGTTCCTTACCCTCTTCCCTGTGTGAGTGTCCTGTGTGAATTGAGAAATGGGGAGCTCTGGGTCAAAGGATGTCCCAACCCCACCAAAAGGAACCCCAGCAGGTTATATGTATGTACATTATGGTAAAAAAGCATGTAAGTTTTTAGATAAACGGAACTGGTATACCAGGGATAACCCTCCAAAACAATTTTCTTTAGAAAGAACTTTTGATCTGGATAAACTCATCTACCTCTGAAAAGTTCTAGAGTCCCGAGGTAGCAAGACTCCTCAAACTCAATGGGATGTCTATTTTGATTGGTATGAAGAAGGTAGTAAGAGGCAACAAGAATCCTGGGTAAGGAGTAATAAGGACTCGCAAGAAAAACCAAAAGCTGAAATTAGGCAATTGAAAAATGGATACAGCCCTGGCCAGGCTAATCATCCCTCAGCACCTCCTCCCACTTTATATCCCCAGCTAACTCATGAGACTGAGAATGAGTCTGTAGAAGATATTTTAGAAAGTACTTCTTGTTTGGCCCAACCACCATCTTACCCTGAACACCTTCCACCTTAATTAGAAACTCCACCTTGTAGTCCGGAGGGCGCTTCTGCAGGTTTCATATTCCCCTGTGGGTTTAAATAACAAATGCCATAAAAAGGGCCCTATTATTCAAGTACCATTGCACCAATTACCAGATGCACAACGTTTGGTAACGATACATGCCCCTTGGACACCTGGAGATTTAAGAAATCTAGTTAAAGAATTTCCTAACATCAGAGAAAAGCCCCAGAAGTGTAAAGACAAGCTCCAAACCATTATTAACTGTTACAACCCTACATGGTCTGATATGAATCAACTTTTGCATGCTGTACTTCCTTCTGAAGTCCGACAATGCCTGACACATGAGGCAGACTGGCCACAGTGAAACCCTGGTCATGGGACAGACCTCGCAACCGCCCAATGCCATTTACTAGAAGCCATATCTATCGTATGTCCTAAGAAAACTGACTGGGATAAAATTAATGATTGTAAACAGAATAAAGGAAAGTCTCCAGCAGACTATTTAGACCAACTCAACGAAGTCTTTGAAAGACACTCAGGAATAGATGAAGCTACCCAAAACGCTCGGGAAGCAATTGCAGCCACATTTGACCAAGGCCTACAGCCTAAATTAGGAGAACACTTGCATAACATCTGTGTGGGCTGGCAAACAAAACCATTAAATGAACTAGTTATGGTTGCCAACCATTGTTTAGCATGTCAGGAAAGAAAGAAAGAAAATGAAGCCAAGTTAATGGCTTTGCAACTTCAAAGTTAATGGCTTTGCAACTTCAAACCTATCATCCTAGAGGACGAGGTCATGGAAAAGGGAATTCACAAGGCCGAGGAAGGGAACACGGGTGCTGGCAGATGAATGTTTCCTCCATTGACTGTTCTTCCTGTTTTTACTGTGGTCAAACCAGTCATAGGAAAGGAAGTACTTGTAGAAAGAGAATAAACCCGAAGACCATGATTGCGATATAAAATAATTTGGCCACAAGTCTGCCAAACCAGTCCCAAAGTCTCCATTGATTGGTTTGGTGTAGTTTAGCAGCTTCTTTCTCAATAATTTCAGCCTGGTTCTCAATAGCACTAGAAGAATCTGGTATACAAACGCAGCATTCTGATTTTATTAAAGCACACACCCCTCCTTTTCTAGCTAATGTATAATCTAAAGGGAATCTGTTTTGTAGAGTCATTTGTCTCATTTCTTTCATTTCTTTACTTATTTCATGGAAACCAATAGCAATAGCATTAGCTATTTTCTCTAGGGATGCTGCAACTTTCTTTATTTGGGACATGGATAAGCCTGCACCATAATTAGGGAACATTATACCCCAAAACCTTTGATTTTCTGTGATTTTGAAAACATTGTGAATTCTTCCTTTAGGTAAGTGAGATCTAATAGTAAAGACAGGATATGCTGCAGAGACATAGCATGTTCCTTCCCAACTGGAATTGCAGAGCAGTAGCAGCTCAGAGCCAGGGTTTGGGCCTGGGGCAGAGCCATGATCTGCTCCCCATGTGCTCCTGTGACAGGGACCAGTTCCATGAGCAGGAGAATGCAGGGAGAGGATTGTTGCTCTGCCCCAGGCCCTGGCTCCCTGCTGTCACTACCTGATGATCCTGGGGTCTCCAAGGAGAGCAGCCAATACCCATGCAGCAGGCCAGGTGAAATGGAATGGCAACCAGAAGCAGGATGGGCAGATGGGGCCAAGGCCAGGGCTGGAGCCAGGATTGAGGGGCCATGACAGTGCAGAGCTGGGGCCAAGGAAAGAGCTGCAGTCTGCTCCTGCATGTCCTGCCCATGGAACCAGCACCTGTCACAGGGATGTCCAGGCATCCAATCATAGCCCCATGCTCTCACAGTCCCATGTTCTCCCCACTCTATGATCATGATCCTGATCCCATCTCCAGCCCCACATGCCCAATCCTGCTCCTGGATGCTACTCCCTGCCTGCCTGTGGCCCAGTCCCATCCACCCAGCCATGCATCCTCCCTGTGTGGGTCCTGGGCTGGTCTCCATGGACACCCTGCCTAGCAGCATGTCTGGGATCATAGATTCATAGATTGTAGGGCTGGAAGGTACCTCAGAAGATCATCAGGTCCAGCCCCCTGCATCAAGCAGAAAAGACAACTGGGATCAGGTGACCCCAGCAACGTGACCATTCAGTCTCCTCTTAAAGATTTCCAGGGTATGTGATTGCACTGCCTCTGGAGAGAGCTTATTCTATAGTCTGGACACCCTACCTGTAAAGAAGTTTTTCTTAACATTGATCCTGAAATGGCCTTCCAGGAGTTTATGACCATTACTGTAGCCCTGTGAGGTCAGGCCAACTGTCAGGATCTCAATATTGTGCTGTTAGACAGGAGGACAATTGAACATATACAAACACACAACTCAGTTAGGTGCATACACACACACACTACCAGCTCAGGCACATACACATCCAAACCAGCCTAGGCACATGCATACCTATCACCAATTCAAGCACATACACTATATACCCCAAAAGTTAGACACAGATCACTAATTTGTATATCATGCAGACAATGCCATATATATATATATATATATATATATATATATATATATATATATATATATACACACACACACACACCAGTTCACACACGTACAACCCACCTATACATACATACAGGTAAGTTCCTAACTTGGATGGTACACTGTGTATGTGTGTGCTTGGGGTACCTGGGATACTTGGGGGAAGGTTCAGGTGAGAGAGAGAGGGATAAAGTGTAGGGAGTGAAAGTTGCCAGAACCGGTGGACTACAGAGAAGCTGGCTTAGGAACTGAGGCTTGGGTTTACTTAAGGCAGACAACTTAGGTGTCCAAATAACAGTTTTATTACACAGACAAAACACTACACAGCCCAATGAAGTTATTGGTACACACACACACACACACACTGGCAGCAGGAGAAAGAGACCCAGTAGAAGGGTTGGAGTCCAGGTAGGGAAAAGAAGCAAAGTCCAAGATCTTGGTTGAAGAGGGGGTAGGGGGTGATAGCTACCCATCCAGGCTGGAAAGTGGTCCTTGTCCAATAGGTGTTGTCCAGAGGGGGGTCACCAGCAGGGCCTCTGGGTAGATCGGTGGTGTGGCATGGTACTGATCCAGATGGAGAGGGTGTCCCTGGGTGGGCCTGTCTTCACTGCCCCTTTTTATAGGTGCAGACCTTGTGTGACCCTAGTGGCAGGAGGCATGCCCAGGCAAGGGTCATCCCCTGGCATACTGAGCATGTGTGCTCCATGCAGTTCCGGGTGTCTGTAATGATGGGGTACAATGGTAGAGTTGCTGGTTCTGCAGGGTCTTTTGTCTTTCAAATGATGGGTTCTTGTTTCTGTTCCTGGGTGGTTCCTGGGTGAATCAATGTGAGGTGATGGCCCAGTCATTACAGGCCATTCAGTAGAGGCCTGCTACCATTGTATTTCAATCATTCCCAATCACTCTTATTCATCCAGGAACCAATTTACATGGGAGGGGTGCGTGACTCATACAATTGCAACACAGGGGATGCCCAGGCAGAGGACACAAGATGGAAACTTGACATTACTTTGGTTCACTTACAAACACAGGCCTAAACCATACAATATCCATATGAAACAATAAAACCAATACAAAAATGATAATAATACAATATACAACAGTAAGAATCAATACAAACTTAATAATAATACAATAATAAAACAGTGGGTATTCAAAAACAAACTTGCTATCAAAATAAAAATGTTAAAGCCAATCCTAAGTCTGAGCTCACTTATGCTTGTCTATAGGGAACAGAGAGGGAGAGAAAGAAAAGCCAGAAATAATTGGGGAAGGGAGGGAAATGCATATCTATCATTCATATATATTTATACATGTGTATGTATAAATACATACATGTGTATGTATATATATATATATATAAGAAAAAACTGGGGGTTTTGCTACATTACTCCTACTTTTCTCCAAGGGTGCCCTAGTCAACACTTGTTCCCCCAAGCACTTGATGTCCACCTCTGATGTAGCAGAAAGCTGCTACTAAGTCCCCTCTCAGCCTTCTTTTATTCAGGCTGAAAAGTCCTGAATCCCTCAGCCTTTTCTCATATGGCTGGCCGTGTAAGACTCTGATCATATGGGTGGCTCTTTTTTGGATTATCTCAAGCTTGTCCATGTCCTGTTAAAGTGTGATGTCCAGAACTGGATGCAGTACTCCAGCTGCAGTCTCACCAATGTCAAGTAGAGTGGGAGAATCATGTCTTTGGTTTTGCTGGAGATGCATTGATTGATGCATGCCAGGGTATATTTAGCCCTGCTGGCTGCAGCATTGCATTACTGGCTCATAGTCATACTGTGGTCTATTATAAGCCCCAGGTCCCTTTCATTTGTAGTGCATGTCAAGTTGTCATTGCCAAGCCTGTAGGTGTTCAGGGGATTGCAAATCCCCAGGTGGAGCACTTTACATTTCTCAATGTTGAACTTCATCTGGTTCTGGTCGGCCCAACTCACAAGCCTGTCTAGGTCCACCTGTATCTGTAGCCTATCTTCAAGTGTGACCATGCTTCCCCATAACTTGGTGTTGTCTTTAAACTTGGCCAGTGAGATCTTCACCCCCACATCCAGATTATTGATGAAGATGTTGAATAGCACTGGACCAAACACCCTGCAAGACACCACTGGCCACTTCCCACCAAGCAATTCTGGGGACTGAGGGGAAATCAGAGTCTGTGCTCCACACCCCTCAAGTCCCCCTAGACCCAGATCTCCTCCAGAAAGCAGCACCTCCGAAGAGGTTGAGGTTGTGGAGGCAAGTGGCTCAACTGAAGAAGCTCCTCCTGCTGTTGAGCCTCAGCCTGCTAAGAAGGGGGAAAAGGCACGATCCTCACCGTCAACCCATAAGTGGGAGAGTAGTGTAGTGTGGGAGCATTTTGAGGTGGCAGATAATCCCAGGTTTTCCATCTGCCAGTACTGCTGAAGGCACGTGGGCCGTGGCAAAGATGTGAGACACTTCTCCACCACAATGATGCTGCTGCAGCTGAGGAGGCACCACCCCCTTGTTCTTCATCCTGCTCAGCCTGGCACCAGTGCGATTATGTTCTTAAAGGGAAGTCCCCCCACTCACTCCAAAGTCCCCTTCTTCCCAAAGCAGAGGCAGACCACCCTGGACCAATGGGGGAAAGGTAGATAGAAAGAGGGGCTCATTTACAAGGCAAGTGAGATCACACAGAGCATTGGTGCGATGCTTGCTCTGGATATCCAGCCCTTCTCCCTAGTTGAGTGGCCAGGTGTCAGGTGGTTCGTAGCACTTCTGGCCCCATTTTATAAAGTGCCTACATGCATCACCTTGAGCAGGATGGTGGTGCCCTCCCTGTATGAGGCATGCAGGGAGTACTTGAGGGAGAAGCTGCGCAAGGCAGGGCCACAGGTAGCCTTGCACTTCACCTCCAACATCTGGAGCAGCCAGGGTAGCAATCATGCCTACCTCTCCCTTACAGGACACTGGTCCAATCAGTCAGGCCATCAGTGGGCTTCAGTGCAAGCCGAGGTGCTGGATGTGTCCCACACAACAAGGGAGATCATGGAGGCCATGAACTGCATGGTGCAGGGGTGGCTAGTTGGGCAGGCCGAGCTCACCCACAGGTTCATGGTCACCAACAACGGGGATAATATGGTGAAGGCTGTCCATGATGCCAACTTTGTTGGCATCCACTGTGTGGCACGCAGGCTGCACATAATAGTGAGGGATGCCTTGGAGGGGGACAGGGCTGCTGGTGATGGTGCCGCCACCAGTACTGCTACAATCCAGTTGATTTCAAAATGCAGGAAGGTGGTGGGCTACTTCCACCACGGCATAGAGAGGCTGGTGGATCAACAGAAGACCATCCATGAGATGACCTTGCTTGGGGAAATTGGGGTGAGTGGCCCCCTGAACAGAGATGAGTGGGTACCATCTCCCAGATCTTGCTGGTCCTCAAGCTCTTCCCTAAGGCCACCAAGACCCTTAGTGCAGGCAATGCCATTCTCAGCCAGGTAATACCCTAGTGAGGGAACTGGCAAACCAAATGGAGAAGTTCCAGGGGATCACTGTTCCTGCCTGGGGAAGGCCACTGTCACCAGATGTGCAAGCACTGGTGAGGCGGCTGAAGGAGGGCACCAGGAGACGTCTGGATCTCTTGTGGTCCAGTACAGTCCACATGATGGAAGGCATGTGCAACCCAAGGGTGAAGGGGAGCATGTGCACTGGCAGCCTCAAATCTCTTGATCACTGGATGCAGGTGCTGGTGAACAAAGTCAGGGAGGCCAAAGTGCAGAGGCTAGGAGATGTGAAAGAGGGAGATCCACTTTCCCGTGCCAGCATTCCCAGCACCAGCACCTGTGCAGCACCAGCCATTCTCCTCCACGCCAGCCACTGCCAATGTGGGCCATGTACATGGCTTCAATGGTGGGGTCCAAAAGCATCAGACCCCAGCCTCGGGCAGGCAGTACCGAGGCTGTCGTGGTTATCTATCTCACTGAGAATGTGGAGACACTGGACAGTGACCCATTGGCCTACTGGGCAAACCATAGCCAGATGTGGCAGGATCAGGTCACGGTTGCCCGGCAACACCTGTCCTATCCACTGACCAATGTTCCAGGTAAGAGGGTGTTCAGCATTTCTGGGGATGTTGTGACACCCCACCGCAACTGGGCAATCTGGTGGTTGTGCCAGAGGAGAAGGCAGACATCTTTAACCAATTCTTCACCTCCATTTTCTTGTGCAGAGACCGAGACTCCCCCACCGTGTTTCAAGATGGACTCGAGGGGAATGCCTCAAGACCTAATGTTGAGGAGGACCAGGTTAGAGTGCTTATGGAGGGGCTGGACATGTTCAAGTCAACAGGTCCAGATGTTATCCACCCCAGGGTGTTGAGGGAGCTAGAAGGGGTTATTGCTGGGCCCTCAGCATGGCTTTATGAGCGCTCATGGTGCACGGGCCAGGTGCCAGATGATTAGAAGATAGCCAATGTGGTCCCCATCTTTAAGAAAGGGAGGAGGGAGGACCCGGGCAACTATAGGCCTGTCAGTCTTACCTCAATCCTGGGGAAACTCTTTGAGAAGATGATCAAGGAGCACATCTGTGATGGGCCGGCATTGGGGATGATGCTCAGGGGGAACCAGCACGGTTTCATTAGGTGCAGGTCATGTCAGACCAACCTGATTGCCTTTTACTATCAGGTCACAAAAACATTGGATGCAGGTGTTGCCGTGGATGTAGTCTTTCTGGACTTCAGCTAAGCCTTTGACACTGTCTCCCACCCCATCCTCATTAAAAAACTAGGCGACTCTGGCATCGATGCCTACTCGGTCAGAAGGATTGGTAATTGGCTGAAGGGTTGTACTCAGAGGGTGGTGGTGGATGGGTCATATTCGACCTGGGGGGAAGAGGGCAGCGGAATCCCCCAGGGCCCGGTCCTTGGGCCCGCACTGTTCAATTTCTTTATTAGCGATTTGGACGACAGGGTGAAAAGCAACCTGTTTAAATTTGCTGATGATACCAAAATTTGGGGTGAGGTGGGCACGCTACTAGGGAGGGAAAGACTGCAGAAAGACCTGGATAGTTTGCAAGGGTGGGCTAACAAAAACAGGATGCATTTCAATACGGACAAGTGCAGGGTGCTGCACTTGGGCAGTAGTAACTGGTAACACACTTATAAGATGGGAAACTCCCTTCTTGAGAGAAGGGAGGCAGAAAGGCATCTTGGAGTCATCATTGACTCCAAGATCAACATGGGCTGACAATGCGAGGTCACAGTCGGCAGGGCTAACCAAACCCTATCGTGCATTCACAGGTGCATCTTAAGTAGGGCAAAGGAGGTGATCCTCCCTCTCTACATGACACTGGTCAGGCCGCAGCTGGAATACTGTGTCCAGTTCTGGGCACCCCACTTTAAGAGGGATGTGGACAACATTGAGAGGCTCCAGAGGAGGGCCACCCACATGATCCAAGGACAGCAGGTCAGACTCTACAATGAGAGGATACGGACCATGAACCTGTTCAGCCTTCACAAGAGAAGGCTGAGGGGGGACCTGGTGACCATCTATAAACTTACTAGGGGGGACCAGAAGGGTTTGGGGGAGACCTTGTTTCCCCTAACCCCCCCCCCCCGGAATAACAACGAATAGCGGCCACAAGTTGTTGGAGAGTAGGTTTAGATTAGATTCATAGATTCATAGATGTTAGGGTTGGAAGGGACCTCAATAGAACATCGAGTCCGACCCCCTGCATAGACAGGAAAGAGTGCTGGGTCTAGATGACCCCAGCTAGATGGTTATCTAACCTCCTTTTGAAGACCCTCAGGGTAGGGGAGAGCACCACCTCCCTTGGGAGCCCGTTCCAGACCTTGGCCACTCGAACTGTGAAGAAGTTCTTCCTAATGTCCAATCTAAATCTGCTCTCTGCTAGCTTGTGGCCATTGTTTCTTGTAACCCCCGGGGGCGCCTTGGTGAATAAATACTCACCAATTCCCTTCTGTGCCCCCGTGATGAACTTATAGGCAGCCACAAGGTCGCCTCTCAACCTTCTCTTGCACAGGCTGAAAAGGTCCAGTTTCTCTAGTCTCTCCTCGTACGGTTTGGTCTGCAAGCCCTTAACCATACGAGTGGCCCTTCTCTGGACCCTCTCTAGGTTATCCGCATCCCTCTTGAAGTGTGGCGCCCAGAATTGCACGCAGTACTCCAACTGTGGTCTGACCAGCGCCCGATACAGGGGAAGTATCACCTCCTTGGACCTATTCATCATGCATCTGCTGATGCACGATAAAGTGCCATTGGCTTTTCTGATGGCTTCGTCACACTGCCGACTCATGTTCATCTTAGAATCCACTAGGACTCCAAGATCCCTTTCCACTTCCATGCTACCCAGCAGGTCATTCCCTAGGCTGTAGGTGTGCTGGACATTTTTCCTCCCTAGATGCAGCACTTTGCATTTCTCCTTGTTGAACTGCATTCTGTTGTTTTCTGCCCACTTGTCCAACCTGTCCAGGTCTGCCTGCAGCTGTTCCTTGTCCTCTGGCATGTCCACTTCTCCCCATAGATTTGTGTCATCTGCAAACTTGGACAGAGTACATTTCACTCCCACGTCCAAGTCGCTGATGAAGACATTAAAGAGTATCAGTCCAAGGACCGAGCCCTGCGGGACCCCACTGACCACACCGTTCCAGGTCGAAGCCAACCCTTCCACCACGGCTCTCTGGGTGCGACCCTCCAGCCAATTCGCCACCCACCGGACTGTGTAGTCATCCAAGTCACAGCCTCTTAACTTGTTCACCAGTATGGGGTGGGATACCGTAACGAAGGCCTTCCTGAAGTCTAAGTATACGACATCCTCCCCTCCTCCTGTGTCCAGGCGTTTTGTAACCTGGTCATAAAAAGAGACTAGATTGGTCAGGCACGATCTGCCTGCCACGAACCTGTGCTGGTTTCCCCTCAGCATAATTTGTCCTGCCGGGCTCTCGCATATGTGAGCCTTGATAATTTTCTAAAAGACTTTGCCAAGGATGGAGGTGATACTGACAGGTCTATAGTTGCCCGGGTCCTCCTTCCTCCCCTTCTTGAAAATGGGGACCACATTGGCCTTTTCCAGTCCTCCGGGACTTGGCCCGTGCACCATGAGCGTCCGAATATTCCCACCAGTGGCTCTGCAATGATGTCGGCCAGTGCCTTCAGCACCCTCGGATGGAGCTCATCCGGGCCTGCTGACTTAAAGGCATCCAGTTCTTCCAAGTGACTCTGCACCATCTCAGGGTCTACGCATGGAAGTCTGGCGCCTTGCTGCTGCCTCTCTACAACCCCAGTGAGAGACTTGTTGTGCCCCTCACTTAGGAACACTGAGGCAAAGAACTCATTGAGGAGTTCAGCCTTGTCCCCCCTGTCCGTCACCAATTGTTTCTGCCCGTTTAGCAGGGGTCCTATTCCTCCCTGGGCCTTCCTTTTACTCCCTATATAGCTAAAAAACAATTTCTTGTTATCCTTTACTTGGGATGCCATCCTCAGCTCCATGGTAGCTTTGGCCCGTCTAACTGCCTCCCTACAAGCATGAGCAGAGGAGGTATATTCATCTTTGGTGATCTCTCCCTGTTTCCACTTTTTGTGTGCTCCCATTTTGGCCCTTAGGCTTCCCTGGATTTCTGCGGTCAGCCAGGCAAGCCTCCTGGCCTCTTTCCCTCTTTTACCCCGCACTGGGATTGTCTCGCTTTGTGCCCGAAGGATCGTTTTCTTAAGACACAGACACCCTTCTTGGGCACCCATCCCATCAAAACTCCTACTCTGCAGTGCTTCCTTGACTAATCGCCTGAGTGCAATGAGATCAGCTTTCCTAAAGTCTAGCACTTTCACCCTACTAGTTACCTTACCCACTCGACGTCTTACGTTGAATTCTATTAATAGGTGATCACTGTCTCCCAGATGGCTACGTATCTGGAGGTCCCCTACCATGTCATCCACTGTTGCCAATACCAGATCCAGTATGGCATTCCCCCTAGTGGGTCCACGTACTTCCTGTGTCAGGTGGAGGTCCTGTACACAGGTTAGAAACCTGCGTGAGTGGTGGGACTTTGCCGTCTGTCTCTCCCAGCAGATGTCCGGGTAGTTTAGGTCCCCCATGACTACCGCCTCTTTAGCTTTTATGGCCTCTGAGAGCTGCCTCAGGAGCCCCGCATCTATTTCTTCCCCTTGATGTGGGGGTCTGTAGTAGACTCCTACCACCAAATCCCTTTCTCCTTGCCCCCCATGTAGCCTAACCCACAATCCTTCTACTTCCTCATCCTTCGATTCCGTCTTGATGAGGGTTGACATATATTGCTCATTAACATAGAGCGCAACCCCTCCCCCTTTTTTCCCCACCCTGTCCTTTCTGTACAATCTATAACCCTCAATATGTACTGCCCAGTCATGGGATGAATCCCACCAGGCTTCCGTTAGCCCTACTAAGTCGTAGGTGTTTTCTGCAAGCAGGAGCGCTAGTTCATCCTGCTTGTTCCCTATGCTCCTTGCATTAGTATATAGGCACTTGAGCCCTGCGACAGGTGCCTTTGCTGCCCCCCCGCCCCGAGTCCCATGGGGCCCCTTATTTCTTACCTTCACGTTTCTTACCTGTGCCATAGTGCTGGCCACCCTGCTTCTTGCAGGTTCCCAATGTTCTCTTTCTTCAGGCTGGGCTGTCCTTGTGGGTGCAACATGGTTTGGTGGTCCACAGCTTCCCCTGCCCTCATACTCCCCTCCCCCAGGTGAGCCTAGTTTAAAGCCTGCCAGAAGAGATCCGCCAACCTAGAAGAAAACACACACTTACCTTTGGGGGACAGGTGAAGCCCATCCCAACTGATCATGTCCCTCATCGTGATGTGCGGGTTGTTGTCCAGGAAGCCGAAGCCTGCCTCAAGACAGCACTGCCGAAGCCGCCAGTTGGTCTCTAGGATGCAGTTCTCATGCCGTCTTCCACATCCGTTCACTGGTAGAATGGAAGAGAATACCACCTGTGCACCGAACTCCCTCAGCACGCCGCCCAGAGCACTGTAGTCCGCCATCAGGTGATCTGGGGTTCTCCTGGCCGCATCATTAGTACCCACATGGACTAGGACCATGGGGTAGTAATCGGTGGGCTTGATCCTGGCCTGGATTACTTCCGTCATATCCTGAATCTTTGCTCCGGGCAGGCAGTATACCTCTCATGTTGAGGGGTCCTGGCGACAGATGGGCCCTTCCGTACCTCTCAGGATGGAGTCGCCTATGACGAGCACTCATCGCCTCCTCCTCTGGGTCCGCTTGGATCTCTTGATCTGTTCGGAGCATGAAGAATGTGGTGTTTCTTCCTGCCCAAGGGTTTCCTCCTCCCCTTCCATCTCCTGCGGGGTCGCCAGGGCCTCGTACGTGTTCTCCAGTTGGACTGGAGGAACTGGTACCTGTTTGCTGTGAACAGCTCCGGTCCTGGATGTGACCATCTGCCACTCTGCTGTGGAGGGCATTCCCCGGGCTGCTTCTTCCTTAGGTGCCTGGTCCTGCAGGGAAAGGAAATAGCCATCAATTTCATCCTCCACCTGCCTGATCCCCCTCAGCCTGCTAACCTTCTCCTGGAGCTCCCTCACCTGTGCCTCCAGATCCCTAAGATGGACACCTGCCGGACAGGTGTGGGGCCCCCAATCTCTGCCCTCCCGGCCCTGCTGGGGATCCCCCGCAGGCCAGGAGGTAGGGGGACATCAGCTCCCCCATGGGCTCGGGCTTGGTGGAGGCCTCAGACCAGCCCCGGTTAGCCATGTCCCTCTGGGCAGAGGCCATAGTAACACTCCTCGTCAACACCATTCTAAGCTGCTGTTTGTAGATCTGTGTGGTGTCTTCGCCCTACCCGTACAGGAGTCTCTCTCTTGACCCTTCTTGCCCGCCTGCCGGTGCGAACGCCTGCGCAAATGGTGGCGCGCTCTCACAGAGCGCGCCTGTAGACATCCATAGGAACTACATCATAGTTAGGGCAGCTAGGATCTGGAACCAACTTCCAAGGAAAGTGGTGCTGGCTCCTCCCCTGGGGGTCTTTAAGAAGTGGCTTGATGCCTACCAGGCTGGGGTCACTTGAGCCCAGTTTCCCTCTTGCCCAGGCAGGGGGTCAGACTTGAAGATCTACGAGGTCCCTTCCGACCCTACTTCTATGATTCTATGATTCTACAGCAGCCTCCATTTCTGTCACAGAGTGGTGGTGGTGTGGTTTGCATGTGTCTACGGTCAGAGCCCAGGGACAGATGCCTAGCACCCTGGCCTTGGCCAGTTCCCCCGCTGGTCTGGGGTCCATGGTAAACCGTGATGGGCAACAGGCTCATTTGCAAGTGACACCGAATGACACTTCTCAATGGTGGGTGGCTTCTCCTCTGTGTACCTGAGTCCTGTGCCAGTGCCCCCTTGTGGTGACATATCTGGCACCTCCACGTGCTTGGGCACATGGGCTCAGGGCGAACAGCAGGGCTGGGTCCAGGTGGTTAAGGAAGGACCTGTGGCAGGGGCTGGGACATGGGCTTCTGTGGGTGGGATTAGACAGACGACCTCCTCTCAGGCCCAAGAGGTTACCTGCTGTGCAGTGGTGGGTGGGACCTGTGGGGCCATGGACATGGGTTGGGCAGTGACGGACATGGATGCAGCCACCAGGCCCAGGAGGGTTTTCAGTTTCCAGTGGTCGGTGTCTTCAGCCTTCACTGCCTCAGCCTGCAGGCCCACCTGCTGCTGGAGAAGCTCAATGTGCTCCCACTCCAGGGTTTCCATCCATGCCCTGTTCCTCTGCTGTGTCTATTCCCATGCCTCCTCCTGCTTAGTCTCCCAGGTGATTTTCTTCAACTGCCTGGCCTGCTCCCATACCTTCTGCTCCTCTGCCATTGCTATCAGCCACTGGAGCCATATGATTCTATCCAATGTTCGTCACTGGTGCATCCCATGTATCTCTATGGTTCCAACATTTAGTGGTGACAAGCTGGAACTGGATCACTGCTTGGGATGGTGGGCTCTCCCCCATGTCCAGTAGTTGGCCCTGCAGAGGCAAGAGATAGAAGTCTGTTGTGGGACTTTGCAACATTTCAGAGTTAGGATGCTCTGCACCAGGGGCTGTGGGCTGCCCACCCTCAGATCAGGGTTCAGCTTTGCACAGGTGCCCAGGGACCATAGTAAGTAGGCCATGCAAGCCTGGGCCCAGGGGGCCATTGACTAAGCCCCCAATCCATGATTGCTCCCCTGGGGCCAGCCACCCACTGTGTGTTGGCTACAGGCAGTCTGCCTCCCCAGGTCCCTTCCAAGACAGGATAAGCCAGGCTGCTGGCAGCACCTGCTGCCATGGCTCCAGAACCAAGTTCCCCCCCCCCCCCCTTTCAGGCTAACTGCTTTGCTGCACTGCTGCCCAACCTACAGTGCCCAGGCTTGGGGCATGCAGGGCTCCTGAACAACTGGGGCAAGGGGCTGGCTGCTCCACTGCCTTCTGCTGGGGACCTCTCCAGGGATGCACCTTGGGGCTAGCCCCACACTGCACTGCTGCTGTGTCCTGAGTGTGGGCCTGAAGTGTGTGCCCTGAGCGGTGAGCTGTTTGTTCAGGCTGAGGGGTGCCTGAGCCACTGTGCCCTGCTGCTGCTAACCTTCCCTGTGTCCTGGGTACAACTGTGCTCCTGGTTTGGAACCCTGAGCTACAATGGTATGGGGAGCAATCCCATACTGCCCCACAACCTCAACTGACACCTGAAGGGCCACCTGTGGCAGCACAACATTTCCCTGCCCCCTGTTTCTGAGGAGGGCATCATTGATGGAATGAATGCCTTCCACATTGTGTGAGAGGCCTGTGCCCACTAAGCTGCAGAGATACAGGCTACTGAATAAAGTCTTGAACTGTGTCCTACCTCTCTCTGTGCTGTGGGTGTGGGAACCCAGGGCCAGGGTTGTGCAAGCAGGCTGGATGGGAGGGAAGGAAAGGGCCAGGGCCAAGACCAGGGACAGGAGTGGGGACAGCCCCCCCCCCCGTGTGGGACTTACCATATGCCTGGGGCTGGAGAAGCTGGTGGCTCAGCATAAGCCTCTCTTTCATTGATGGTGCCTGGCTCCATTCAGTGCCCTCAGCCCAAAGTGTGCAGTGAGCCAGCCCCAAGCCAGCCCCCAGGGAGGATCTGGCACTTCTAGCATGCAGCAGTGTTATGACTGGTGGCTTCTCGTGGCAGGGTTTGCAGGCTTGGAGTTGGTGAGGCAGCTGCTGGCCAGGGCTTCCTGAACTGCTGGTATGTGCAACAGCTGGGGGGGTTGTTGGGGAGGGGTGCTGAACACGCAAGGGCCCATCATCCAGGGAGGTGTCACCACTGGAGGGGTCAGGGCATAGTGGGGGCTTGGGCAGGCTGCCTCTGCTGCTATAAACTGCAGGGTTGTAGCTTGGGTCCTGGGGCAAAAAAATGTTGGTCAGCTGCTGCATAAAGGGAATGGTTTTTCAGGCACAATCAGACTGACAATTTTGGCCAGTCATGGCCATAATTCATAAGACTGGAGACGATCAGGGAAACTCTCCAGCTTGTCTCCAGGGATGCATCTCTAGGCCTCTGCTTGTTCACCTACTCTACCATCATTTCCCCTGCTCCCCAATTGTTTCCCCTGTCCTTTCCTGCTGTCCCCTGCTGTCCCCTGTTGTCCTCTCATTTCCCTTCCTGTCCTCTGCTGTCCCCTCATTTTCCCTGCTGTCCCCTCATTTCCCCTGCTCTCTCCTGCTGTCTCCTCATTTCCCCTGCTCTTCCCTTCTGTCCCCTCATTTCCTCTGCTCCCATTCATTTCCCCTGCTCTCCCCAGGCCCCCAATCACTTCTCCCCCTCTTGTGACAAAGCCCATCCCCCCATGTGGCAGGGGGCAGCAGGGCTCAGACTCAGCCCCAGCTGTCTGGCATCCATGCTGCCACTGCCCCATCATGCGGGTGCAGCCCAGGTCAACAGAACACTGTGTGCTGTCTGGCACCTCCAGCTGTCACCCAGGCCAGGAGGACAGGCTTTGACAATTCAAAGCAGGCTACCATCCTGATAAAATCTTCTGGGTGATAGCTGCCCAGATGGCCAGGAGATGTCATAGATGACAATAGTCCAACTGTACAACCACAGCCCATTGGCCCAGAGGTGAAGGTGACTCTAATATCCATGCAGTCCCCATCCAGGTTTGGCAGGCATGCAGAATTGGAACCATATGCTGCTGCAGGTGACAGCAGGCCACAGCCAGGCATTAGCCCCCACTGCCAGACCTTTGCAGAGAAGCTGCACCCTGCAGGGGACAAGGGACCCACTCCTCCTGAGCAGCGCCCCCCATAGTCCCCCCATGATCCACCAGCACCTACCTACACACCCCATGGCCCCCCAAATCCCTCCACAGCCACCCACATCCCCCCACCCCTCTTCCCACCCCCTTTATGCAAACCCCACATCCCCCCAGCACCAGCTGACCAGCTGCTATACACTATGAGACCTGCTGGCTGGAGCTGTGGCTACAGGGGAAGTTGTCCCCACATACCAGTTAGTGAAGGGGTCAGGGGGAGCTCTAACTGCTCAATGAGAACCAAAGGCAAACAGAAAAACATACAGGTATTTAGAATTCATTTTATTATGAAAGTAAGGATACAGACAGCCTTCCAAATTGCTTTAACACTGTAGGTATAGCAATAAAACATTGCCCAACTGATTGCTGTCTCTCTGTCTTGCTTTCTCTCTATATATAGTGGTCTTTTGTTCTAATGGTGGAGGAACATGGATTTCAAGCTATTTTACAAGTGACTTTGGGATTTTTTTATCAGGGATTTTTTTCAATTTACAAATAGGGAACACCAAAATTCCTGCAAGGCAAGTGGCAGGATCCAGGCAGAGGAGCCTGCTTAGAGCTGGCACCAGAACATGGACCCAGATGAAGGTGGCTGACCTGGAAAATTGGGGCCAGGAGTACATGTTTGTTTGGGGTTTTTTTTCAGTTCAAAGCAGGCTACCACACTGGGGACATCTTCCAGGCAATAACTGCCCAATGGCTGGGCAGGGGTACACATGGCAGTAGTGCTGCAAAAAGGCCAACTCTGCAGCCACAGCCAACTGGCAGCTGTCCCAGAGAGGCAGATGCCACTACTAGCTGTGCAGTCCCCATCTGGGTCTGGCAGGTGTGCAGCAGGTCAAAGCCTGGCAGCAGCCCCCATTGCCAGAATGCTTCAGTGGGTAAAAGGTACAGGGAACTCTCAGGGCTGCTTCAGCAGTCCAGCTGGCAGAAGGGATAATGTCCCCAGGTACCAATTTGCTGAGCCCCAGAAGCTCCTGTCTATTTGTATTTTCCAGATATCATGGGCCTTAAGGCCCACCTTGTTAACTAATGGACCCTGCTTTGTGGAGCTGAAGTTTGCAAAGATACAACTTTTTTTTTTTTTTTTAATCAAATAAGGAAGAAAAAAGTAGGAGTTATGTGGGGGGGGAGGGGGGTCAAAGATTCAAAATCTGAAAATAAGTTCTCCAGAGGGGGACACCAAGCAGAGGCCCCTGGGTCTCACCCACCAGTCCTCAAAGGCATCCAAGGAGTCGGTGGACACTGCCTACTGGTTCTCTGTCCAAAAACATGCATGGACAAATGAGAGAAAAGTGGTCCCACAGTCTCTGGGCACCTTCCCAGCCATAGCATCCTTCCTGATCATGTGGTCATGTACAGTGCCCACTTGGCGAGGGACAGCAGGAGGTTGACCATGACATCCCAGGACTTGGTGGGGCCATGGATGGGGTGACCAAAAACAAAAAGGGGGGGGGTGAAATTCAGCCAGAACCTCAGGAAGATGTTCTGGAGGTGGAGGGGCTGCAGCCTGGCACGCTAAAGGGTCATTTGCACCAGGGTCTTCCTCTGCCCACAAAAAGGGCAGGAGACTGGGGTGCCTGCGAAGCTCACCACATACATGCCCATGGTAATGGATCCATAGAGGAACCACCAGCTGAAGTCCCCCCGTGGTTCATGGGATGAGGGTGGAGTACAGACACGGTCACTGGGGTGCCCCAATGATGCCCGTGCCAAGCAGGCCCCGCCATTTGCTGTCTATGCAGGATGTGAAGAGGGCATGATAGATCATGTGGCACATGAGTGTGTAGAGATGGCAGTGATGGTGAGTGGAAAAGCAGACCAGTCTGGTGTCCTCCAGCTGGCTTAAGTGGTGGAGCAGGGAGCCAGGTGCTGGCCTCATGCCAAACTCCGGTGAGCTGGAGGACATGGGGGGCGGGGGGGGGGGGGAGAACCGCCACCATACAGAACCTGGTCAACAAAGGCAAGGGTGTCAGGAGGTAGGGAAGATTTCACCTCTTGAACCAGGTGGCAGGTTGCTTGTGTCATGGGCAGACCCATGCACTGCCAGAGCAGTGGGGTCCACCCACTGTCACCTATCGAAGTGCAGGAGGTCTACAATATGGGTGACACCAGTCAGGATCAACCTCTGTTGCAACCAGGGTGCCTCTGTCATCAACACCTCCAGCTGGGTGTTCCAGAGGAGGGACTTGACAAGTCAGTCGGCACCCTGGACAACTGTTGTGGGGGACCTGGATATGGAGACCAGCCTTGTTACGTCTCAGCTCTGTGTTCTTGGGCAATGCTGGCACAGGATGCAGTCTGTCTGACTCACAAAGGACTCACCCCCCCCCCCCACCTAAATGAAACTGATTAAGATGCAGTGAGAGACGCACCTAAAACCCTCACCAGATAAGGGTGATAAGAGTGAAACAACTGCCCTAGGTCTCATTTACATCCGAGATGGAACCAGATGACCATTCATTTACATGAGAGATGGAGAACAGAAAGCCTGAAGCAGAGACTGCAGTGAATTCTGAGACCAGAGAAGCAGGGGAGCACTGCATCATGGGGAATCTGTGCTCCAAATGTTAATCAACCCATGTTCACACACACCCAGCTCAGCATTTATCAGACCAGTTCTAATCTGGATTTGCTAAGGACTTTTCTCCCCCCAGACACACACACGCAGCTCTAAGTTTAATAGGCATCTCGGGCCGTACATTCCCCGGTCCCACTATGGGAGGCCTATTTAAACTTGATTGACTAAAACTCGGTTGCCGGGTTAGGGAATGCTGAGGCAAGAGACCGAGTCCGAGGGGGTACGGGCAACATTTGAACAATGGTTAAGGGTTCATCACAGCATCCAGCCTGCTGGAGCCCTAATCCCAGGTGTTGTCGTATCTTTCCAGAGACGACTGGTGGGAGTCCTCTCCACAAAAGGTTATGAGCACCCCAATAATTACTTTAAGTCTGTTAAAAGACTATAGTAAGATCTGGAAAAGTCATGCTAAGCTGAGGCTTGTGCACAACAAGTAAAAATCCCAAATCCTGATGCTGCAAGCTATCTATTGTTCCTGAAGAAACCATGAGATATCCCATCAGTATATCTGCCATCCATAGGAATTTCAAGCTGGCTCCCAAGTATTTGGGTTACTCCCTAATCTTAAGTGTTTCCTGATTATCAATCAGTTTCCTGAGATGGTCCAAGCCAGATAACCCCTTGTCAATAGAAAAGACAATGATTTACACTACTGAGGGTGCTTCAAAGCAGCTGAACTGAGGGTATAAAAATCTGTAAGTGTGTGTGCTTAAGAGGAGAAAGAAAGAAGAAGAAGCAGCAGGAGGAAAGAAGGAAAAGGAAAGAAGAAGAAAACTCCTGTGCTGACACCATCCCCTGTCATTCTTGGGACGCTGGAAGAACAGATCGTCCCTCTCTTCAAGGATTGTGCTACGGACTGTGCCTATCAGCTTTGCAGCCTGGGTACCGTGGACTCGGTGAGATTCCCAGTGTTCTCTCTTCTTTCTAGGCATAAACTTCTGAACCTGAACTGTATCAGTTAAGCTTGAGCTAAGTTTTCCCCAAATACTTAGTGAAACCAGGGTAGTATTGTCATTGTTTGTGTTTGTTTTTCTTTTTCATGTCTATTACTACTAGTACTATTATATATTTCATATGCTTAGCAATAAATAACTTTTATAGGCAAACTGGTAGTAATTGGGTATATTTTTCCTTCTCTGCTTCTTTTTCCTCCTGTGCTCTGCAGCAACGCTTCTTTTACCTATGCTAAAGATCCTTGTGAAGCCTAAATTATTGTGGGGTCTGCTCATCAAGAGGCCAAAGATTGGGACGTGCTGAGTTTGAAACACATAAGGGGATCAGCTTGTACAGGCTGATTGACCCAGTTTGATTCAGACGTGCCCTTATGAACTGAATGCTGGCCCATGAGGATGTCAGCTGGACACCCAGCCGGATTCAGAGGGATTCTGTTTACCTGTGTGCTTGTGTCTGATTGCATTTTATTGTTGCTCTTATGAACTGATTCTTGGCATATGAGGGTGTCAGCCTTTCCATGCTGATCAGCCCGGCCAGGTCAGGCGTGTCACGTTAACTTGTGTGTGTGTTTGTGTGTATGACTGATTTGGTGAGTGGAGGAACCCAGTCCCATTGAGATTGAGTCCTGCAAGATAGCTCCACTGGGGGTGAGGGCTTGCAGAAGGGAGAAATACAGCTCCGTATAGTAACACAAGCAGCACATTGACAGAATCACCAAGACCCTAGAAACTATCCCTAATAAATGAGCACACCCCAAAGTAATGGGCAAATTTGGTAACACCCTGGCCCTGCTGGGGATCCCCCACAGGCCAGGAGGTAGGGGGACATCAGCTCCCCCATGGGCTTGGTCTGGGTGGAGGCCTCAGACATAGCCCAGCTGTGGCTAGGATGGTCTTGCCCTCTAGCTCCTGCTTAGCCCAGCCCCCCAGGGAGCCACGTGACCGGAGCCTTGCAAACAGGACACACAAAGAGGCATGCTTCTGGGCCTGGCACATGAGTTTGGCATGGGAGTTTGTGCAGGAGGGTAATCAGGAGGGCCTGCAGCCCTGCCAGTGAGCCCTAGGGAAGGTATTCCCATCAGTAGCCGGACTACCAGTGGCACAATATGGATGGGCACGCACCACACCCCGAGAGTCCCCTTGGAGTCTGAGGCTTCCCCTTCTGGCACTTCAAAGCTCTCCACCCAGATGGAATCCATGGTTGTCGGCTCCATGCAGATGGAGCCTCTGGCTCTCAGCTGTGGGGGCTTGTAATAGGGGGCCTGCTTCAGGCCAATCTCACTGTGGCCCACCCACCTGTTTCTGGGCTAACCACCTGCCTTCTGTCCTGCCACGCCTTTTTGTTAATTAGTTCATAGAGATAATCAAGTGGGAGGCTGCCCATTTCCTGCCCCCATCCTACGGGGTGCTATCTGTGGCTCCTTCCTCCCCTACACTGCAGCCCAAGCCTCGCAGATGACATCCAGCTATTCTCGCAATCACCAGTCCCACTCTGAGTCCCATAATCCTAGTGTTGAACCCCTCTATGATCCCTCCATTCCAGCAGCCTAATCTGCCTTCATCCTGGACAGCATAGCTCCCTGACCTGCTTCCCCTTCCAGGTGTGGTCCCCCCAGGACCTTTGGCTCACTAGCCCTGGCCCACCTCCAAGCCAGTCAGAACCCCAGGCCCTCAGCTCTTGGGCATTCCTCACAGGGTGTCCCTGGCCCTTTGACCCTTCTGGTCCTGACCCCAGCATTGACCAGTCAGGGGAAGTCCAGACAGGCATGAGTCTATGGACTCACTCTCTTTCTCTGGGGGGGTCCATCCTCCACACCCTACAAAGGGGTAACCCACCCAGTTGTGGGGGCTAGGGGTCAAGGCACCCCAACCCACCTTTCACCAGGGTGGTAATTGGCCTGGTATTTCCTGGGGGCTCCAACACCACTGAGAACCCCACCAGGCCACCCACTCCTGGCAGGGTGCAGTTTTAGGTCATGCCCAGGACCAGGAGCCTCCTGACCATCCCCTACAGCTCCTCCCATACCTCCAGATGATACCAGCAGACCTCCAGCCAGGCAGTGTCGTTGCCTGGCCTCCAGCAGCAGAACTGCCCTGCTTACAGGGGCGGGCAGCCCCAGATTAAAAAATGGCTGCCCTCATCAGACACTTGGCAGCTACCAGCTCCAGGCCCTTAAAATGGCAGGCACAAACAGTGCCCTGCCACAGGGCTGCTTGGCACATTTCCAGGAACATGGGACCAAGAGCATGCCCACCTCCCCTTGCAAGGTTTCCTCCACTTTGGAGTCTCAGGGGCACCAGATAGAGGAGCTCCAGGCCACAGTCCAGAGACTGCATGCCATCAGGGATGGTGAGCAGGAGATATACTCATATTGTCAGGCCCTTCACCACCTGGAGGTGGGGGGTAGACCAAGGTCACCTTCCAGTACATGGGAGGACTCAGGGATCTCCCATACTGTTCACCCAGGGGTTTGGACCAAGGTGGTCAACAGCCCCAAGGCCCACTGTACCAAGGTCCCTTCCCCTCTGGAGCTTTGCAACAGGTACAAACCTCCTGCAGCCTCTTGAGCCATGCAGGCCCCAGAACCCCCCTGCACCTATCTCTTTGAAAGCTCCATCCAAACCAGGCCAGAAATGACAGTTATAGGCTGTTTCTACATTCTCCATTATATCCTATGGGTGAAATGTTGAAACAGGTTGAAATGGTGAAACTGTTTTCATGGAACGGAACAGCTGTTTCGAATCGAAACAAAATTTGAAACAGAACATTATTCCATCAAAATATCGAAGCGCTGGTTGAAATGGAATGCTCCCATTCTACACAGCCATGGAAAACACCACCTGTGCCCCCAACCCCTTAAGCCCTGCTCCCAAAACCCTGTAGCATCTCATGACTCGAATGAGATTGCTCCGAGCCATGTCATCCATGCCCATATGGATAAGGAGCACAGTATAGTGGTTGGTGGGCCAAATAAGTTTTTGGGATCCTCTCGGCTATGTTCTGGATACAGCCTACTGGGAAGCAGCAGACCTCCTTGGGTAAGGAGTCAGGGTGTCAGATCACACCCTCAGTCCACCTCAGGAGAAAGTCTCCCATGACAGCCACTCTACAAGTGGCCTTAGGGAGAGCAGGGACAGTAGCTATGGGTTAGTCTGCATTATCTGCAGGAGCTGGCAGCTCTGCAGGCTCTATTCTTGGGCTCTACCCACGATTTTCAGGCCCTCTGTGCACACCCTGTTCAACAGGATGGAAGCACTCAGGTAAATCACTGGGACCGTGTTAACAAAACCTGTGTAATGTATGTTACACTGTCCCAGGGGACCAGCTAGGGCACCTACACAGACCTCAGCCCTGACATAGGGAGGGGAGCGAACCCTCAAGCCATGGGTAAGGGGGAGTTCTTGAGAGGCATCCCCATGCCAGCTGCTGGATGTAGGAGGAGCCATTGCTGCTAGGACAGGGTTAATTTCAAAATCCAAAGCTAGGAATGAAGAAAAAGTTATGTATATTAACTACAAAGATAACTTTCTGGGAATGCAGCCAAAAAATTATTAAAATAAACTAAGCAACCAGAGGGGAGGGGAGGAAAGCGGGGAAATGAAAGAGTCAGGGAGGGGCTTATGATGATTAGGAATAAAGCAGAAACAGAAAAAAAAAAAAAAGAAAGGGGTAGGGGGATTGAGAGCAGCCCTCAAGAGGCAAGATATAGAAAAAGATAAGTCCCTGCAAGAAGCAAGCAAGCAAGAAAGACTTTTAAGAAATGTTTATTCCAGGGAGGGTGACAGATGGGGAGCAGTAAAGACCATATACAGCTTGGCCCAAAGGTCTGGGCCTCAAGGACAAGTCTTGCGCTCATGGCCTGCAAGGCCTGCCCACACACTCTAGACAAAAATTTAAAAAAAACAGGGGACAAAAGAAGTATATATACACATCTGCTATCAGGGATGCCAGGTGGGCCTCAGGACATCAGGGGTTGGCCCGCATGGACAAAGCCTGAGGTCTCGGCTCACTGGACCTGCTCCTACACCCTGAGGAGGTGGTGACATCACAGAGCAAGGAGCAGGTCCCCCCCCCCCCGACTTGGCACAGCGCCCCCTCGGAGGCCCAGCATTCCTCAAAGGTGGGCACCATCTGCTGGAGGACCACATGCTCAAACTCAAGTGAGAGGTGGTTCCACACCAGCAGGTGGAAGATCTACAGAGGATCATCCATCCTGGTCCCTGTAAGCCAGTTTTGCCAGCTCTTCAGGGTGGCCATCTTGGCCTGGCCCACCAGGAAGTTGGCCAGGCTGACTGCACCCTGCTCAGCTGCCCAGTACAGAAAAGAGAAAATGTATGTGTCCTCTGAAAAGTCCCAGCCCAGTGCCCAAAGCAGCACCCTGAGGGCAGCAAAGAGTGGCCGCAGCTGGGACAGTTGAGCAAGGCATGGAAGACATTCTCTTCCAGCACCCCTGGGCAGAAGGGGCAGGCCACCAAGGCCACCAGGTCCAGGTGGCACACAAAGGTGACAGTGGCCAGGATGCTGTTCACCAATCCCCACTGGAGGTCACCAGTCTTATTGGTATACACCATGCTGGGGTCCTGGGCAATGTCAGGCGCCGCTGCCACATGATGTTGGGGTAGCCAGCCAGCACCTGGTCATGCCCGGTCTGTACCACACACACACATAGAGTCCCCTCTGGGGGCTCATCACAGTGTGATGAAGGGGCAGCCTGTGTTGCTTCTGGGGGGTACAGGGAGCCTTAACAGTGTGTTGGGCTGGTCAGTCAGCTTGCTGGCCACCACTGGAATGACAGGCAGCGGTGGCAAGGCATTGTCCATGGTGTTCATGGCAGGGAGGGCCAGTGGGCCTGAAGGTAGCCTTCCAGGGCGGCCACCACCTCTGTTGGGAGGGCAGCCCTAATGGCCCGCAGAAGCCGGCCCATGGTGTGGATGGCTACACCATCCTGGAGCACAGGGCCAGCTGAGGAGCCAGGGCTTCAGCCAACAGCCAGTCCAACTGAGTGGGGGTCAGGAAGTGCCCCAGGCAGGTGGTGTGCACCTTGATGAGTGTGGCCACGAGGCTGGCAGAGGCCAGACTTGGCACAACATGCTGCAGGGCTGGGTTGTAGACCAGGGGCTCCTGAAGTAGCTGCAGGAACTGCAGGCACCTGGCCTGGGGACAAAGGTGGAAGGCAGCCCACCAGGCCCACACCATACTGTGGTAGAATGGGAGAAGGATTGCCCTGTTCAGGAAGGTGAGGTCCAGAAAAAACAGCTCCCAGTCAAAGCCACAGCTCCCCACTTGGTGTAGGAACCAGCACACCAGATGCTGCCATAGGAGGTAGCCCTTGGCATACAGCAGCAGCTGGTGTCCCTGTAGGCGGTAGGGGGCGACCACACTGGCCAGGTCAATCAGGCCCTGACCCCCCTCAGTGGTGGACAGGTAAAGGGTGGCTCGCAGGAGCCAGTGGTGTCCATTCCTAAAGAAGCCCACTTGGAGCCACTGCAGCTTCTTGAGCAGCTCTGGTGGGGGGTCCAGCACAGCGCAGTGGTGCCACAGGGTCACCACCACCAAGTTGTTGGTAATGAGGACCTGGCCAAGGTAAGAAAGGGTGGGAAAGTGCCAGTGCTGCAGGTGGACTTCCACTCCCTCCACCAGGTCCTGTCAGTTACGGGCCATGAAGGCCAATGGCCCCAGGAACACTACCAGGGCTTTGAGGGCTTTCCAGCACCAGGTGATGCTCCCTGGCAGGTCCAGGGGGATGGGCTGGCCCACATCCCAAGCAGGAAGGTGCCACTTTTGCTCCAGTTGATGTGGGCTGATGAGGCGAGCTCGTAGATGCGCTGGCAGTCCACCAGGGCCCACAAATACTCCTGGCTGCCCAGGAAGACTGTCATATCATTTGCATATGCCATCAGCCAGATCAGGGGTCACTGGTCAGGCCCAGTGCCAGTGGCAGGGCTAAGCCAGTTAGGTGACGTCGCAGAACATGCAGCAGCAGTTCAATGGCCAGGGTGTACAGCATGCCTGACAGGGAGCAGCCCTGGTGGATGTCCTGATGCACTGAGAATGGGGCACACAGCATGCTGTTCACCTTCAGCAGGCTAGAGGCATCATGGTACAGGACCCAGAGCACTGCAATAAAAAGGGTCCCTGTAGGAGGGCACTAAGGTGCCTGCTACTCCAGGAATAGAGATAAGAACCCAGGTGCAGGTTGCCGGGACAATAAGGCAATGAGGAGGCTAGTGGCCCACACCTCCCAGGGGTCAGCTGACCAGAAGGGGCGGGGCCTGGCCCACATATAAACACCAGGGCTGAGGCCAGGAGGGTAGATTCCTGCTGGCAGCCAAAGGGGAAGGAGCTCTGCCTGAGTGAGCAAAGGGGAGAGGCCTGATGGCACGAGCAGCTTCTGATACTGGTGAGAGATGGAGCAACCCTGAGGTGGCCTGAATGATATTTTAGCCGGGCGGTTTGAATTTATGTTATAGCCCAGGGGCTTGTCTTTTGTTTGATGTTTAATAACTGGTGGCTTGAGTGAGGCTATAAGGAGATGGAGGAGGCCTCATAGGGGACCCACGGCAGCGTGGAGACCCCATCCTCAGACAGGGGGCAGCGAGAAGCCCCAGAGGAGGGGCAGTGATTGATGAGCTCCAGGGAGGGTGAAGAGCAAGACAGGGCTGCGGAGAGTCCAAGCACCAGAGAGGTCGCAGAGTGGGAGAGGGCTGCGGAGAGCCCAAGCACCCATGAGGTGTGGTGCGAGACAAGGCTGTGGGCAGCTCAGGCACCAGTATGGTGCAGAGCAAGACAGGGGCTGTGGAGAGCCCAGGGAGGACAAGGGGGCCGAAGGTAATGAGGCCCAGCACTGGAGAGGGCTAGAGCCTCAGAGTCAAACCCTGTTTAGTGGGTTTTGGATGGAGAGGCCTAGCTAGAGAAAAACAGGGGTCAGCCCCGGGTGGGCAAAAGACCCCAACTTACAAATACAATAGGCAGTCTCCCACTCACAAGAACCACAACAATAATTTCCATCAAAACGTGGCAGGCGAGTAGAGGGCAGGACATAAGAGTTCCAAAGCAGAGTCCAGGGGCACCCAACATAAGGTGCAGATTAACAGGGAAGATGATGGTGGGGAGGACAATCTGTTACAGGCCCGAAGCCAAAAGCTACAAGGGTGCCAAGCAGGTACCGGTGGTTGACATGATCAAAAGCCTATCCTTTCCCTACTCTATTCCATGGACCCACCCTGGCCCCACACCTCTCTTATTCAGGTCACCAGCTTCTCAAGCTGGAAGGCATGTTGACATGTGCCCAGATCCTGGCACATGAGGTTTGCTCATGCACTGGTGGCGCGAGCAAACTGCACAGGGTAGAGGCACCATTGCCGGATACTCTCTGCCACATTCCTCTGGCCCTTGGTCTGCTCTAAGAGGTTGAGGAGGCCTCCATAGATGTTCCCATCTGAGAACCAGTGGGACCTCACCCTGGGAGGGGACCTACCAGTAAGGCCAGTGAAAGTGCCCTTGATTGCCAGGCTCCCTAGCAGGCCCCCCTCAGCATCCAGGTCAAGGACCATCTACTGGAGATAGATCCCCATCTGCTTTGCGGAGCAAAAATCATCCCACTCCCAGGGCTGCTTGCTGCTTGACTGGGAGAACATCCCAGCCCCTCCACCAGATGAAGCCCGTGCACTGGGGGGGAAGCCCCATCAGGTGGGTGGAGGGTGGAGAGAAGCTGAGAGGAGGCCATGGTTGCCTCACCCTGTGTGGTGTCAGCACCTGAGACTCCAGCCTCCCCAGAAGGGACTGGGGCAGGAGGGGGCTGGGAGGCATCCCCATCCCCTCTACTGGATGGGGCGTCACCCCCAACAGGGACAGGAGGAGCCTGGGAGGATGTCCCAGCCCCCACCCCCGGGTGACATGCTCACACCAAAGGCATTGATCCCTCCGGATGGAGCAGGGGTGGAGTGGGGCTGGGAGGAGCCCCCAGCCCCACCCTTTGAGTCTCCCATTCCAGAGATGGATGCACCATTCCCCTGTGTGGGTGCAGCAGCCAGTGTCTCGGCTGACTGCCCCAGCAGGCACTGGGAAGCCAGGTTGGAGTTGCTGCCACATTGGCAGCATGTGCTCCCACTCTGGGAGAAATAAACCATGTAGGTCCCCCCCATCCACCACAAAGGTCATGGAGAGAGGCAGGGTCTGGAAGCCCTCCTTGGGGAGCATGAACACCTGCTTCCAAAAGGACAGGACGTGCCTGAGCCTTGGGTCCCTGCTCCCCATGGTCAGCCTACGCCAGGGGCTGGTGAGGATGCCATAACACTCAAGCGCTTTGTTGAGGTCCTGGTCTGGCAGGTGTGGGGGGATGTTGAAGGCCACCACCCACACTTCTGGGGTCTCCAGGGGTGTGACCAAATAGTGGACTCCCAAGATCCCAAGCCCTGCCGCACACACCTCCCTCACCAGGTTCAGAAAGCTCAGGTAGATGACGGGCATTGAGTTTACCCAGGAGGCATGCCAGATGCTCCGGCATTCCAACAGGTCCACCAAAGCACTGGTGCAGTCCTCCACCCTGATGCAGAGAGGGGCATGCACCCACAGGCCATGGCTGAGGGGCAGGTCTGCGGAGACATCCCCATGCCAAGTGCCCTGGCTGCTGGCAGCCATCCTGGGCAGGAGAGGGTTAACTCTCCCACAGGGGCTGCTACAAGAGGCGGGGGGGGAAGCTTCAGAACAAAGCTGGAGACTGGGAGGGGGCTGAAACAGCCCCAAAATTGGCCCAGGGCGGGGGGCAGAACAACCCTGCAGGGGCTGAAGGCAAGCCTTAAGGCTGGAGGAGATGGCAGAGACCAAGATAAGGGGCTCTAGAGGAGGGAGGCAGCAGGAATCAAAGGGAGAGCACAGGTGCAGGTGGGGGTGGGGCAGAGGCAAACGAGGATGCCAGAGCCCAGGAGAAAAAGCTCAGAAAGCGGGTTTGTTTGTTTGTTTGTTTTTTTACTTTTTAACTACTTTATTCAGGGGGTCACGGATACAAAAAGTTTGGCCGCTTACAAAGCAAAAAACAAACAAATTACTATCAAACCAATGTCATTGCATTCATCACATCACACCATGACAGACACCTTTGCTACATTCCATGTCATGTCTTACATGCTAGTTATGCGGTCAGAGTGCCGACCACACGGTCATGACTATAAATAAACAATTCATACGCTGCTCTATCCAATCAGACAAGTGACAACACCTTCAACTTCTCACACAAAAAGAAAGCAAAAAAAGCAGCCTGGTGAGGGCCCAGGATACAGCATGAGCTGGAAGTTGTAGTATGACACCGAGCCAGCCCAGTCACCCAGACCGATAATGACATCAGAGCTTATATTTGAGATGACCGTCCTCCACATGGCACAGTGCTCCATCAAGGGCCCAGCATGTCTCAAAAGTGGGCACCATCCGCTAGAGCACAGCGTACTCAAACTCCAGCTAGAGGCACACCTGCACCAGGTGGCAGAAAAGCCACAGGGCATCATCTGAGCTGGTCCTAGCAAGCCGGTTTTGGCGGCTCTTGAGGATGGCCATCTTGGCCTGGTCCAGTAAAAAGTTGTCCAGGCAGACGGGGCCCTTCTCAACCACCCAGTATGGGTAGGATCACATGTAGGTGGTTTCCAAGCAACTCCTGCTCAGCACTCACAGCAGCGGTTTCAAGGTGACAAAGAGTGGCCTCAGGAGGGGTCAGTCAAGGAAGGCATGAAAGATGTCTCCTCAACCCCCCTCCCCAGGCAGAAGGGACAAGCTGTTTAGGCATCTAGGTCAACGTGGAATGCAAACATGCCAGTGGCTAGGATGTCATGCAGCAACCACCACTGCAGGTCACCGGTCTTCTTGGCGGTTGGCGGCTTATACAATGTGCACCATCCTGGGTGGGCTAGTGGGGAATCTGGTGGCCCCAGGTGCCATCGCCATGCTGTAACAGGGTGGCCCACCAGCACTTGGGCATGGCGGACATGAACCACCCAGGTACATAGACTTCTACATGACAGAAAAGCAAAGGGGCAACCTATGTCACTGTCAGGAGGCACAGGGATCATCAGCAGGGTGCAAGGGCCACCGGCCAGCTCACTGGCCATGACTGGGGTGACTGGTAATGCAGGAAAAAACTCACTCAGGACATCCGCAGTGCAGGGAACTTGACCCACCTGGAGATGGTCATCCAGGGTGGCTGCTGCCTCCAGTGGGAGGGCAGCCTGGATGTCACACAGGAGATGGCCCACACTGTGGATGGAGCGCATGCCTAGCTGGGTGGTCAAGGCCTCAGGTGAGTGCCAGGCTGACTGAGCGGGGTCAAGGAGATGGCTGAGGCCGGGGACACATGACTGGATGAGAACGGCCATGAGACTGGCAGAGGCCAGGTTTGGCACAGGGCACCTCAGAGTTGCATTGTGCACCAGGGGTTCCCTCAGCAACTGCAGGAACTGCAGGTGATGGGCCTGGGGCTGGAGGCAGAAAGTGGTTTGCCAGGCTTGTACCATGCCACGGTAGAAAGCCAGAAGCACCGCCCAGTTCAAATGCATGAGGTCCAACAGGAAGAACTCCCAGTCAAAGCTGAGGGTCCCCACTCTCTGCAGAAACCAGCACTCCAGTTGTTGCCAAGGTAGGTGCTCCTTTCTGTACAGGAGTCATTGAAAGGCCTGCAGGTCGAAGGCTACCACCTTGCTCATAAGGTCAATCAAACTCTGACCCCCCCCCCCTCAGCTACAGGTAGGTAAAGGACAGCTTGTGGGAGCCAGTGGTGCCCATCCCAGAAAAAAATTGACCAGGGGGTGCTGGAGTCTCTTGAGTAGGTCCTGTGGTGGATTGAGTATGGTGCACCGGTGCCACAAGGTCGCCGCCACTAGGTTGTTCATAATGAGGATACATCCACAATAGGAAAGGCTAGGTAGGCGCCAGTGCCACCTTTGGAGGCGGGCGTCCACTCCTTCCTCAAGGCAGTCCCATTTATGCACCATGAAGATCAATGAACCTAGGAACATGCCCAGGACCTTAAGGCCCTCAGGGCGCCAGGTGAGGCCCCCTGGCAAATCGGCGGGGGGGAGGGGTCATGGTGATCCACACACCAAGCAACAGGGTATCACTCTTGGCCCAGTTGATACAGGCTGAAGAGGTGTGTTTGTAGGCTTGCTGGCAGTCTGTCAGGGCCTCCATGTCTTCCTGGGTGTTAAGTAAGATGATCACATCATCTGCATATGCTGATAGCCAGAGCAGAGGGACAATGGACAGGGCCATGGCCAATGGCAAGGCCACACCACTCAGGTGGTGCCACAGTGCATGCAGCAGTGGCTCAATGGCTAGGGCATAGAGCATGCCTGACAGGGGGCATCCCTGATGGATGCCTCTGCCTGTGTGGAATGGGGCACAGAGCACCCCATTTACCTTGAATAGACTGGAAGTGTCTTGATACAAGACCTGGAGGGCCACAGTGAACAGGGACCCAAAGCCAAAGGCCTCCATGGTCCACCCAGTAAAAGGATTTCTCCTGATCCAGAGAGAGGAGGCCAATGTCTAGGCCAAAGAGTTAACTGGCTGTAAGTAGGTTACACAACAGAAACAGGTTGTCTCGGGTGGTTCTGCCTGATATGCAGTAGCTCTGCTCAGGACACCGTGACAGTGTGGAGGTGTTTGGCCAGTGCTTTGGCCAGAATCTTGTAGTCTGCACACAGCAGGGAGACTGGACACAAGTTCTTAATGCAGCCAAGGTCTCCTTTCTTAGGCAGCAGTGTGAACACTGCATGGTAGCAACTGGTCAGCAAGACTCTTGGAAAACACACAGGAGACAGGGGCTGAGAAAAGGCCAGAAAGTCTTGTAGAACTCAGCAGGTAACCCGTCTGGCCTGGGGCTTTGCTGGAGGTGAGGCCAGCTGTGGCAGCTGCCAGCTCCACCAGAGACAATTCCTGCTTAAGCTCACTGGCCTCCAGGGCACAAAGGTGTGGCAGGACCACATGGAGTTCCCACGTGGCCTCAGGGCAGGACAGCTCAGTCACAAACAGGTCATGATAGAAGGCAACAGCATGCTCACATACTTCACCCGGGTCAGTGACTACCTGGCCGTCTGGGGACTTGAGGTGATCCAAGACTTTGCTTGCTGCCCGCTGTCACTCCAGGTTGAAGAAGTGGGTTGGGGCATCTGTTTTGGCCAGCTTTTGGCAATGGGCACAGATCCTCACTCCACAGGCCGCATTCTCCACCAAGTCACGCAGGCACTTCCTATGGAATTGGAGGCTCTTGCGCAGCACTGCATCACTGCCGGCAGCCAACAGGGTAGCCTTGAGCTCTAAAACATCTTCCTCCAGCTCTCTAATATGGTGGCGCAGTTCGTTTGTGGCCAGCTTGGTGTAGTGCTGGCAAAAAGCCCAGATCTGTACCTTGCCCACATCCCACCATAGCTTCCAGGACTAATTCAATCTTGTGGCCTCCCAGCCCCGCCAAAAGTTGGCAAAGCAGTCCCAGAAGTAAAAGTCTTGAAGCAGGCTGATGTTGAAGCACCAATAGGGCACTTGTGTGCAGGTTCTCCCCGGCAGTCTCAATTCACAGCCAGCCAGGCCATTATCTGACAGGCCTCAGGGACTGATGCAGCCACTGCATAGGAGTGGCAGATGGGTACCTGGTGGCATAAATGTGGTCGAGGTGGGCCATAGTGAAACCACTGGCACTCATCCTGGCCCAGGTGTACTGGTGTACATTGGGGTGCAGGGCTCACCAGAGGTCAATGAGGCCTGCAGTCTCCAAGATGGACTGCAGCTTGCGGGCTGAGGGTAGGTGAGGCTCAGGTCCTGTACAGTCGAGCAGGGTGTCAATTGTACAATTAAAGTTCCCACCTACAAGGAGCAGGTCATCATTCTCACTAACATCGCACAAAAGGGTGGCCAAGGTCTCAAAGAAAGTGACCCTCTCCTGGCAATCAGTAGGTACATAAACATTGATGACTAGCAGGTGGTGTTGTTCTAGGGTGACGCGGACAGTCAGCAGGCAGCTGGGGACAATCTCCTGCACCACCACCATGTCATGCTGTAGTTGTGATGATAGAAGAGTCACAACCCTGGAGCTAAGGTTGGTGCCATGACTCAAGAACAAGTGGCCTTGCCAGGCAGCATGCCAAGCCAACTGGTTAAGCTTATCAGAATGTGTCTCCTGGAGGAAGGTGACAGCCAGTTGCTTCTGGCACAGGAGCTCCAGGACGGCCTCCCATTTCACTGGATCTTGACAGCCATTGATGTTAAAAGTACCAATGGTTGTGGCTGCCATGGGTGTGGGTATGGGAGAGGAAGAGTGAGGTAAGGTGTAGATAGAAGAGTGAGCCCCTGAGAGCAGAGCAAAAAGTAGAGACGGGTCAGAAAAGGCCTAACATGCTCTACCCTACTCCAGAGACCCCGCCAGGCCCCACTCATCTGTCACCCGCTGTGTGAGCTTCTCCAGACAATAAGCCATCTGCCGAGTGCCTAGATCTTGTTGCATAAGTTTGGCCGCAGCTCTGGCAGTCTTGATAAAAACTTTAGGATCTGCGCACCATTGGGTGATGCACCCCACTATGTTCTTCTGTCCTTTAGTCTGTTTCAAAAAGGTCAGGAGCCCCCCATAGTTGGGACTGACCCAGGGGGGGTCTGCCAACATGGGCTGTACATTTCCAACAGACGCACAGTGAGACTGCACCCTAGTTGGGAGCTCAGCATCTACACCCTCAATATCTAAGCCCATCAACCTCCTCTGATTGTCCAGGTCAAGGTCTGGCTCTCAAAGAGCAAACCCCACCTTCTTGGGGGGAGAGAGGTCATCCTGCTCTTGAGGGCACATGCGACACTCAGAAAACTGGATCTCTATCTCACTAGCCTCCTCATCTAATTCTGTAGCCTGGGACATAACCAAGAGGTCAGCAGACTCCTCTGCTGTCCCCTGGGTCAGATCTCCAGAAGAGAGACATTGTGCATAGTTCTTACTGCCACCCACCTCCAGAAGCTGGGAAACAGGTGAGGGGTTAGTGAATCCTACCTTTGCCTCCCCCACCTCCAAGATGCCCTCATCCCTGGTCAACAGGGTCATTGACATGACAGCTAGAGCAGGGCCAGACTCTCCAGCACCCCCCCCCCCCCCCAGCACCAGCTGAGGAAGGTCTTAGCAGGGATGGAGAGTCCTGAGTGGTCCCTTTCACTTTCTTCTCTTTGTTCTTCTTCTTCTTCTTTGTGGCAGGTGGCCCACCCTTCATAGAGGATGGGCCAAACTGCTTCTGGCCTGCCTCCCCAGGGCCATCCACCTCAGACAAGGCCATGGTGGAGGGCAACTGGAAGGAGGCCTGAGCCCCATCAACCGACAGGGCCTTGGTGCCACAATCACTGACCATCCCAGCCACCTCAATCAGGGGGGTCAGGGCAGCCAGGGGGGAAGTGGAGGCATCAGACTCTCCACCTGGTAGTGTCTTTGTACTGTTGGGGGTGGACACTGTAGGTGGAATGAGTGGAGGGGAGGGTTGGGGCCTAGCACTCTCATGCCAGAGACTCCAGCCCCCTCAGATGGAACAGGGATAGAAGGTTAGAAAACGCTCCCAGCCTCACTGGGTGGGGCCTGCATCCCAGAAGTGGATGCACCATCCATCAGCGCTGCGGTAGTCACCGATGTTCTGGCCAATCTCCCCCATGGGCACTGGGCTGCTAGGTGGGAAGAGCTACCACACTGAAAACATGTGGTCTCCCCAAAGGAAAAATAGATCACAAACCTCCACCCACTGGCCATGAAACTCAAGGACTGAGGCAGAGACCGTGGGCCCTCCCTGAGAAGCATGAAAACCTGCCTTCAAAAAGACAGGACATGACTCAGTTTGTAGTTCTTACTTCCTATTATCGGTCAGCGAAAGGTACTCATAAGAACCCCATAGGACTCAAGTTCCTTGGCCAGCTCCTGATCAGTCACATGTGGGGTCACATTAGAAATCACCACCCTCACTGCTGGGGTGTCTAGAGGGCATGACAAAATAGTGCACATCCACAATGTCTAGGCCCTCTGCACACACCCTGTTGACTAGGGTGGAATCACTCAGGTAAATCATTGGGACTGTGTTAACATGACCTATGTAACATATGTTATGCTGTCCTAGGAGTCTAGCAAGGGCATTTATGCAGACCTCGACCCCGATGTAGGGAGGGGTGTAAACCCCCAAGCCATTGGTAATGGGGAAGTTCTGAGAAGCATCCTCATGCCAGCTTCTCGGTTTAGGAGCAGCCATTCCTGCTAGGACAGGCTTAATTTCAAGCTATGGCTGACTTTGACTTTTAAGAGGCATTTATTCCAGGGTGGGTGACAAATCGGGGCCAGTAGAGAGCATGTACAGGTTCGCCCAAATATCTGGGCCTCACGGACAAGGCCTGGGCTCATGGCCTGCAAGGCCTACCCGTACACTCTAGACTAAAAAACAACACACAAAAAACCCACAACAAACATTAGGACTATTTACATATTTACAGTTCTGCCAGCGGGGGCACCCATGGAGGCCTCAGGGGTCGACCCGCATGAACAAAGTCTAAGGCCTCGGCCCCCTGGACGTATCTCTGCAGCTTGAGCAGCCAGTGGTGTCACCGTGCAAGGATCAGGCATCCCGCCTCGACTCGGCACAGTGCCCCCTCGAGGGCCCAGCATTCCTCAAAGGTGGGCACCGTCCGCTGGAGGACAGCGTGCTCTAACTCGAGCGAGAGGCGGGCCTGCACCAGCAGGCAGAAGAGCTGAAGGGCGTCGACCATCCCGGTGCCGGTGAGCCGGTTTCGCTGGCTCTTCAGGGTGGCCATCTTGGCCTGGCCCAGCAGGAAGTTGGCCAGGCTGACCGTGGCCCGCTCGGCTGCCCGGTACGGGAAGGAGTAGATGTAGACGTCCTCTGAGAAGTCCCGGCCCAGCGCCCAAAGCAGTGTACCTAGGGCAGCAAAGAGAGGCTGCAGCCGGGGGCAGTCAAGGAAAGCGTGGAAAATGTCCTCGTCCAGCACCCCCAGGCAGAAGGGGCAGGCTGCTGAGGCCTCTGGGTCCAGGTGACGCACAAAGGTGCCGGTGGCCAGGATGCCGTGCACGAGTCACCACTGAAGGTCGCTGGTCTTCTTGGCGGTGGGCGCCTTATACAGCGTGCGCCACGCTGGGGTCCTGGGCCGCACCAGGAGCTGCTGCCACATGGTGTCAGGGTGGCTGGTGAGCACCTGGGCGTGCCAGGTGAACACCACCCACATATAGAGGCCCTTGCGGGGCAGGGTGCCAAAAGGGCAGCCCGTATTGCTGCTGGGGGGCACTGGGAGCCTGAGCAGCATGTTGAGCCACTCGGCCAGCTCGCTGGGTACCGCTGGGATGACGGATAGCAGTGGGAAGGCATCTTGCGTGGACTCCACGGTGGGGAGGGTCCGGTGAGTCTGGAGATGGACTTCCAGGGCAGTCACTGCTTCCATCGGGAGGGCGGCCCTAACGGTCTCCAGAAGATGGCCCGCGGTGCAGACGGAGCGCAGCACCAGCCAGGCAGCCAGGGCTTCAGGTGACAGCCAGGCTGACCCAGCAGGGTCCAGGAGGTGCTCCAGGCGGGTGGTGTACGCCTCGATGAGAGCCACCATGAGGCTGGTGGAGGCCAGGCTCGGCACGACATGCTGCAGGGCCGGGTTGTAGACCAGGAGCTCTCGAAGCAGGTGTGAGAACTGCAGGTGCCTGGCCTGGGGACAGAGATGGAAGGCCGCCCACCAGTCCCACACCATGCTGCGGTAGAATGGGGGAAGAACCACTCCATTCAGGAAGGTGAGGTCAAGCTGAAACAGCTCCCGGTCAAAGCCGAGGCCCCCCACTCTCCGCAGGAATCGGCACGGCAGCTGCCGCCATGGGAGGTGGCCTTCAACGTACAGGAGCCGTTGGAGGGCTTGCAGCTGGTAGGCGGACACCCTGCTGGCCAGGTCGATCAGGTGTTGGCCCCCCTCACCGGTGAGCAGGTAGAGGGCACCTCGTGGGAGCCAGTGGCATCCGTCCCACAGGAAGTCCACCAGGAGCTGCTGCAGTCTCTCCAGGAGCTCCGGCAGAGGGTCCAGCACCGCTCAGCGGTGCCACAGGGTCACCGCCTCCAGGTTGTTGACGATGAGGACCTGGCTGTGGTAAGAGAGGGTGGGCAGGCACCAGCGTCAGTGCTGAAGGTGGTCCTCCACTCTCTCCACCAGGTCCTCCCAGTTGTGGGCTGCAAAGGCCGGTGGCCCCCGGGACACTCCCAGGGCTTTGAGGCCTTCCCGGCGCCAGGTGAGGCGTCCTGGCAGGTCTGGAGATGTCATGGTACAAGACCCGGAGCATCGCGGTGAAGAGTGGCCTAAAGCCAAAGGCCTCGAGGGTGCCGAGCAGGTACCGGTGGCCAACGCAGTCGAAGACCTTCTCCTGGTCCAGGGAGACCAAGCCGACGTCCAGGCCAAAAAGCTCCGTGTCTGTGAGCAGGTCACGCAGCAGAAACAAGTTGTCCTGGATGGTCCTGCCTGGCACACAGTAGCTCTGCTAGGGCCCGATGACAGAGGCCATGATGGTGCGAAGACAGTTCGCCAGCGCCTTGGCCAGGATCTTGTAGCCGGCGCACAGGAGGGAGACGGACAGCCAGTTCTTCAGGCAGCTGAGGTCCCCCTTCTTGGGCAGCAAGGTGAGCACTGCCCGGCGGCAGCTGGTCAGCAGGGTCCCATCGGTGAGGCTCTCATGGAAGACGCGGAGGAGGCTGGGCCTGAGGAGAGGCCAGAAGGCTCTGTAAAATTCCATGGGCAGGCTGTCAAGGCCCGGGGCCCTGCCCGAGGCAAGTCCCCCCACCGCAGCCTCCAGCTCCACCGGGGAGAGTTCGCACTCCAGGGCCTCGGCCTGCAAAGCGCCCAGGCACGGCAGGTCCCAATGCAGCTGCTGGACGGCCCGCAGACAAATGGGCTCAGCCGCAAACAAATCCCGATAGAAGGCGACAGCCTGCTCCCACACTTCACCTGGGTCCGTAAGCAGCCATCCCTCTGGGGTCTTGAGGTGGTCCAGCGTCTTTGCCACAGCCCGCCGACTCTCCAGGCCGAAGAAGAAGCAGGTCAGGGCGTCGGCCTCTGCCAGCTCCTGGCAGCGGGCACGTACCCATGCACTGTGGGCTGCGCCCTCTGCCAGCTCTTGCAGGCATTTCTTGGGGAAGCGGAGGCTCTAGAGGAGTACTGCGTCATTGCCCGCATGGAGCAGGGCTGCCTCAAGCTCTGCCATGTCCTCTTCCAGCTCCTGGGTGCGGCAGCAGAGCTCGCTCGCTGCCAGCTGGCTATACTGCTGGAAGAATGCCCGGATCTGGACCTTCCCCATGTCCCACCACAGGCGCCAGGAGGAGTAGTCTGCTCGCGCCTCCTCCCAGCTCCTCCAGAGGTGGGCGAAGCAGTCCCTGAAGTGTGTGTCCTGCAGCAGGCCGACGTTGAGACACCAGTAAGGGGCCCGCGTGCGTGGTCTGCCAGGCAGGCTCAGTTTGCAGCAGACTAAGGCGTGGTCTGAGAGGCCCGATGGAATGATGCGGCTGCCACGCAGTAACGGCAGGTGGTGCTGGCCGATGTAGAGGTGGTCAAGGCGGGCCATGGCAAGCCCGCTGGCACTCATCTTTGCCCAGATGTACTGTCGCACATCAACATGGAGGACCCGCCAGGCATCGATGAGATCCACTGCCTCCAGCACAGTCCACAGCTTGCAGGCCAAAGGCAGGTGCAATTCTGGCCCCGTCCAGTCTAGCAGCGCGTCGACAGTACAGTTGAAGTCTTCGCCCATGAGGAGCAGGTCATCCTTCTCACTGGCATCACGCAGGAGGTCGCCCAGGGTCTCTAGGAAGGTGACCCTCTCTCTCCTATTGGTGGGTGCATAGACGTTGATGAGGAGCGGGCTCTGGTGTTCCAGGGTGATGTGGATGGTCAGCAGCCAGCCAGGGACTACCTCTCGTGCCACCGCCGAGTCGTACCACAGCTGCAGTGAGAGGAGGGTCACCACTCCTGCACTGAGGTTGGTGCTGTGGCTCAGGAACAAGCGTCCTCTCCAGGTGGCTTGCCAGTAGGCTTGAACGTGCATGTCGCTGTGCATCTCCTAGAGGAAGGCAATCGCCAGGTGCTTCTGCTGCACACCCTCCAGGACGGCCGTCCCCTTCACCGGGTCTCTGCAGCCATTGGTGTTGAGCGAGGCAATTGTGGTAACCACCATAAACAGGAGAAGAGAGAGAAAGGGTAGGCAGGGTACCGGTGGGAGAGAAGGTGACAGATACCGGGCAAAAACCACGGAGACAGGGGAAAGGCCTATCATTGTCCTACCCTATTCCGCGGACCCACCTCGGCCCCACACCTCCCTCACCCGGATCACCAGCTTCTCAAGCTGGAAGGCATGTTGACGCGTGCTGGGTGTACTGCTGGCAAAAGGTTTGGATCTGTACCTTGCCCACGTCCCACCACAGCTTCCAGGAGGAGTGGCTCGGTCTCGTAGCCTCCCACCTCTGCCAAAAGTGGGCAAAGCAGTCCCAGAAATAGGAGTCCTGAAGCAGGCTGACATTGAAACACCAATAATGTGCCCATGCGCAGGCTCTCCCTGACAGGCTCAGTTCACAGAAGGCTAGGCCATGATCTGACAGACCCGAGGGAGCGATGCGGCTGCTGCACAGGAGGGGCAGGTGGTGCCTGGTGACATAAAGGCAGTCAAGGCAAGCCATGGTGAGACCACCGGCACCCATCCTGGCCCAGGTGTACTGGCGCGCATCAGGATGCAGGGCTCACCAAACGTCCACGAGGTCTGCCCCCTCCAGGGCAGATTGCAGCTTGCAAGCGGAGGGCAGGTGGGGCTCAGGACCTGTGCGGTCGAGCCAGGGGGCAGTGGTGCAGTTGAAATCCCCACCAAGGAGGACCAGGTCATCATCCTCACTAGCATCACGCAGGAGGGCAGCCAAGGTCTTGAAGAAAATGACCCTCTCCTGGCCATCAGAGGGTGTGTAGACGTTGACAAGCAGCAGGCGGTGTTGTGCGAGGGTGACACGGACAGTCAGCAGGCGGCCGGGGATGACCTCCCACATCACCGCCGTGTCAAGCTGCAGCAGCGGTGATAAGAGAGTCGTGACCCCAGCGCTGAGGTTGGTGCCACAGCTCAGGAGCACCTGGCCTCTCCAGGCAGCCCGCCAGGCCGCCTGGTTGAACCTATCAGAGTGTGTCTCTTGAAAGAAGGCGACGGCCAGCCTCTTCTGTCACAGGAGCTCCAGGACAGCCTTGCGCTTCACCAAGCCTCGACAGCCGTTGATGTTAAAGGTGCCAATGGTTGTGGCTGCCATGGATGTGGGTGTGGGAGAGGAAGAGCGAAGCAAGGTATGGGTGGAAGAGTGAGCACCCAAGAGCAGAGCAAGGCAGTACAGACAGGTCAAGGAAGGCCTACTGTGCCCTACTCTACTTGAGGGACCCGCCCAGGCCCCACTCAACTCTCACCCTCTGGGCAAGCTTCTCCAAATGGTAAGCCATCTGCCGAGTGCCCAGATCCTGCTGCATGAGCTTGGCTGCTGCCCTAGCAGCCTTGACAAACACTTTGGGGTCTGCGCATCACTGAGTGACGCATCCTGCCATGTTCTTCTGTCCCTTAGTCAACTTCAACAAGGACAGGAGCCCCCCATAGTCAGGAGGGACCCAGGGGGCTCTGCCAGCTTGGGATGGATGTTGCCTATGGAAGAGCGGTGAGGCCGCACCACCGGAGGGAGCTCGCCCGCAACTGCAGCGTCAACACCCTCGATGTCTAGGCACATCAGCCGCCTCTCATCATCCAAGTCAAGGACCAGCTCCACGAGGGCATTCCCTGTCTTCCTGGGGGAGGGCGGGGGGGGAAAGGCCATCCCACTCACGACGTCTCTTGTGAGACTCAGAGAGCTGGATCTCCATCTCGCTAACTTCCCCATCCGATCCTCTAGGCTGGGGCATGACCAAGGGGGTAGCACACTCTCCTGCCACCCCCGAGGCCAGGCCACCAGAAGACAGGCATTCGCCACTATCCCTGCTGCCGCCCGACTCCGGAGGCTGGGGGACAGGCGAGGGGGGGACCCCCGCAGCTCCCTTCCCCCCCCCACTAAGTCTGCCCCATTGATATGGCTTCATCCAACGGGGCGGGTGGTATGGCAGCCAGAGTGGGGTCAGGCTTTCTAGTGGGGGGTCCCTCGGCACTGGCCGAGGAGGGTCCTGACAGGGATGGGGCGTCCTGAGAGGCCCCCTTCATCTTCCTCTCTTTGTTCTTCTTCTTCTTGGTGGTTGTGGGCAGCTCCCCTTGTGCTGGGGATGGGCCAGATCGCTCCTGGCCTGCCCCAACAGGGCCAGCCACCTCAGGCAGCACCACATTAGCGGGTGGCTGGGAGAAGGCCTGAGCCCCATCATCCGATGAGGTTTCAGTGCCGCAGTCCCCGGCCACCCCAGCCACTTCGGCCAGGGTAGGCAGGGGGCAAAGGGAGGCATCCACCCCTCCACCCGGTGGGGCTCTCGCACTGAGGGCAGGGGGTGCTGCAGATGGGGGAGGTGGCGGTGGGCCTGGGTAGTAACATGAGCCCCTCCACTGGACGGTGGTTTCACACCGGAGACCCCAGTCCCCTGAGATGGAATAGGGATGGAAGGAGGTTGGGAGGAAGAGCTCCCTGCCACACTGGGCCGGGCGCGTGCCCCAGAAGTCAACGCGCCGTCCCTCAGTGCTGCCGCAGGCGGCAGTGGTCCGGCCACCTTGCCCTGAGGGCACTGAGCAGCCAGGTGGGAAGAGCCACTGCACTTGAAAGACGTGGTTTCTCCCACAGACAAATAGATGATAAACCTCTGACCCTCGAGCGTGAGGCTCAGGGAGCGAGGTAGAGACTGGGGGCCCTCCTTGAGGAGCATGAAGACCTGCCTCTGAAAGCACAGGACGTGCTTCAGCTGAGGGTCCCTGCTTTCCATCAGCAGTCAGCGAAAATGACTCGTAGGAACTCCATAGGCCTCGAGTCCCCTGGCCAGCTCCCAGTTAGAAACGTGTGGTGGGACATTGGAGATCACCACCCTCACTGCCTGAGTCTCTAGGGGCATGACAGGGTAGTGGATGCCCGCAATGTCTAGGCCCTCCGCACACACCCTGTCAACCAAGGCGGGCATGCTCAAGTAAATCATCGGGACCGTGTTCACATGACCCACATAGCAGATGGTACGCCGACCCAGGAGTGCAGCTAAAGCGTCTACGCAAACCTTGAGCCCCACATGGAGAGGGGTATGAACCCTCAGGCCATGAGTCAGCGGGAGGTCCCGAGAGACATCCTCATGCCTGCTGCCAGGTGTAGGAGCAGCCATTCCTCACTAGGACAGGGTTAACTGCAAAGCAAAAAACTAAGGGAACGAAAAAAAAACTTGAACACAGAAGCTCAAGGCCAAGCTCCCGGGAATGCGGCCAAAACAGAAAGTGAAGATAAGCAGCCGAAAGGGGGAGAGGGAATTGGGGGGTGAAAGAAAACCATGGATAGAGCAAAGTAAAGGGGGGGGAGAAAAATGCACCCCTCAAGCGGCAAATGATAAAAGACCTCCCCGCAGAGGGGGAGAAGGGTGGAGGGGAAAAAAAGTGGCAGAGGGAGGAGGGGAGAGAGGTTTAGAACAGCAAAAAGAAAAGAAAAAGGAAAACAAAGGGGTGGGGGGGGGATATAGGGGCAATTAAGAACACCTCTAGAAGGCAGGCTAATGGAAAAGGTAACTCCCCGCAACAAGCAAACAGAAAAGAGAGAAAAAAAGGGAAAGAGACAGTAAGAAAGAAGGCTGCGAGAAACAACTCACAGACAAAGAAACTGGAAGCAAGGGGGGAAGGGAGAGAGAGGAGAGAGAAAGGGGAGAAAAACAGCTACAAAAATGCTAAAAAAGAATCAGGAAGCAAGATAAACAGAAGCTAGAGACCTTTAGACAGGTGGGAGTGAAGAAAGGAAAGAGATAGGAAGCCGGGGAGTACTTACGCCCGGGATCGCCCCACGCAGCTCCAAGTGAATCTGGTCCGAAGCATCAAAAGCAGAAGGAAGGAAGGAAGGTTAATGGTTTAAATCAATCTATATTTTTTAAAACTGAAAATGTTGTATGAAATTGCTTAGCAGTTCTGCAGTTGCAAAGATCTGTGCTAAGGGGTAGGTAGTGACAAATACAAATATTTCCCATAAAAAACCACAGGAAAACCAGGGAATTATGTGCATTGTTTAAATAAGTAAATGTACTTCTCCATCTTAGAATGTGATATGTCACCTGGTTGCATGGATTTAAACGAAAAGGAGACTGAAGAAAGCAACAAGATATGAGTATGATAAAAGTAAAGTACTTTAGGGGAGCACTGTTGGAAGCCTTTAACTGTGAAATGTCCTTGCTTGGTTCCAATCATAGTAGCAAGGTTGACCCTTCTCATGCCCAAGTCAAGAATGACAGAAAACACTAAACCAAGGACTGAGACCAAAGCAGAAGTTACAACTGGAAATGAGTCTGGCAGAAAAAGGAAAAATATTGTATTGTTCCACATACAGCACAACATGGAATAAGATATGTATCTTGTTTCTGAAAGATAGAATGAAGAAAGAAAGATGGTTCCTTGTAGTAAATGAGTAGCAGCAGCCAGGGAGCTAATCCTGCTCTTTGTGTTCTGCTCCCCATGGACTACATGCAGATTTCATTTTTACCATCTTTATTACATACAATACACAATCAAATTTAAGACTTTTTTTACTGCCTATTGTATATAAGAGAAAATATGGCATATTACAGTGGCTTCCTATCATTCACAGGTCATGTTTAGAAACATCTCAGTTTACTAAAACATACTTGGGACTTGTATGGAAAGAATAAACTGTATCTAAGATCAAAACAACCTTTTTGATGCTTTAACTCTTCCCCTTACTGGATATGCAAACATCATTGGTAAATAAATAAGATTTTTTTACTGAAAATGATCATCTCTGCATCACTTTGGTCAGTCACTGAGCAGGGTTAAGATCTTAAAGGTGCCAGGCAGTTAATAAACACAGAAGCTGTAGTCTAGAAACTTAAGATAAGCCTACATTGTTGCAGCAATGTGCCCAGCTGAATGTGGGACATCCCAGATCATACCCCACCTGTCTGCTCCAAATCCAGAAATACATGGGTGCAAGAGAGCAAGAGGGGATTAAGTAAAGTAGGGTACACATATACATCTAGCAAAGGCAAATTAACAATGAAGTTGGAGGTGAAGGGTTTCTCAAAAAATAAGGCACAGGCACCACAGAGGGGAAGTGGGGAGAACCCTTCTAAGCAGTGGCAATTCCCTCTTCCCAGCAACTCATCCTTCTGATGTCTTGACCAGGGATCGAATGCAGGTCCCACATGGCAGATGAGAACTCTACCACTGAGCTATCAACACCTGGGCTGCTGCCTGCAGCTCCAAGCCATAGTCCCTCCAGAATCCTCCATGTGCCATCTGCACACCAAGCTGCCTGGCCTTATGCTTGGGGTCAGATAACCCAAGATGCCGCCTGCAACTCAGGGCACCGGTTCTTCTGGGACCCACTGTACACTGCCTCTGTGTGCCAAGCTTCTGACCTCCCTACCAGGGGTCAAATCCCGTGCCACCACCTGTGGCTGGGAGCTTGGGTCCCCACTGCATGCTGGCTATGCGTTGAGCTCCTGCCCTCCCTGCTGAGGGGTTGGATGCCCAAGCCACCAACTGCAGTTTGGGGCTTGGGTCCCTGCCATGTGCCTCCTGTGCCCTGAGCTCCTGGCCTCCCTGCTGGGGGGCTGGGTGCCCAAGTCACCACATGTGACTCAGGGCTTGGGTCCCAGCAGGGGATCCTCCATTCACCACCCTTGCACTGAGCAGCTGGAACCTGAGCTCCCACCTGCAGCTCCGATCCTCAGCTGAGCTGAGCCAGGCTCCAGAGCTCTTCTGGGGTAACTACTCTGCCCCACTGACTATCTCTCAACAGCTCTTTGGGACTCCTGTCCTTCTTCCCTTGTTGTCCTCTCTCCTAGAGCCAGGTTCGCTGCCCCTTTAACCCTCCCCCCCAGGTGGCTGGCAGGACCAATCAGGTGACATGAGAGGTGAGTCTATTCTCAGGTCCCTACCTTGCCCCTGGGGGGTGGGGGGGGGAGCATTCTCCTTTCCTAGGTCCTTATTGGCGGGGAAAAGGAAATCCCCCCCACCAATCATTTTTAAACTTTTCAAAACCCCTGGGCCAAGCCACCACTGGTTAACCCGTCACACTGGAGGACTTGAGTATAGTTCCAAAGTGGTCTTACTGGTGTGTATTTCTGGTTTTGGACCCTGTGAAAAAGATGGGTAAGAAGAGATGCAGCATAGAATGCAGAACTGCTTTGTGGGGCACAGTGAACACTCAACCTAAGTTTAACTGTAGTTGGGCCAAGGGATCTAACTCTTGTGCCACTCCCCTGTGCCTCTTCTCCCATGAGATGTTTAGATCATCTGGAAGTAAAAAAAGAACATGTGTAAGTCCTATTTACAAAACTGAGATGTGCTATTATTTGAAATCTAGCCAAACTTAAGGACACTCATCAGGACCATATTGTTTTTTTCCATTGCACACACAAAGACTGGCCTATGTTATATGGTTATTTAATAACAGTACAATCATTTAGACTGACTAAATATACTATTACTTATCTGGTCATAGTTTCCAACACTAATGGCTAAGTACAGACATTCAAAAAGCCCCTGGCAGAAAGTGTTCTAAGTATCGCACTTTACTCAAAGTGCTATGAGTTAGAGCACATTCCAACCAAACAGAGAGTGGAGCTTTGTACCTACCTGCACTGACCAAGGCCAGCAGATTGGGAGCACTTTCACAGATCTCCCAGGAGGCTGATGAATCACCTCCCCAGTGCCCTACCTCCTGCTATCTGGTGACTGTCAGCAGTGGCTAGGGGTTGTGGTGTGGAAATGAAGCCCCAACACCATGAGCCCCTGCCCCCAGCTTGCTAGCTAAAGTCTGGGGGGTGGGGCTAGTCTGGGGCCCTGCATTGGGGGGGTCCCTCCCCCACAGCCCCAGTTCCTGGTGTGGGAAAATGCCAGGTCAAGCTGCCCCTCCTTTAGCTGCTGGATGCTGCTGTCAAGAAGCTGGAGCTGGGGGAAAGGGAGATCCTCTGCTGCAAGGGCTCCTCCACAGCTTGCTAGCTGGGGTCTCTGTGGGGGTGGGGCAGGGTGGGTGTCCATGGTTTGGGTGGTTCCCTTCCTCACTGCTCAAGCCTTTTGACAGTGGGCAACTCTAAATTAACTTAGAGTGGGGTCCATCGTTTTTAAACCACAGTTATGTTCCATGAACATTTGTTCTGTTATGGCTGTAGAGCACTTTCTACATGCTTAAAGGTCATTAAGTATAACAGCTGTACTTAGCCAATATTTTACTTTTTCTTTTGCAACCCATTTAGCATGCCAGAAAAACAGTGTGTCATATTTTAATACCTCTTTCATTTTCTTATGCCTTTGTTTATATTGCTCAATTCTTGTTTAAAATATTTAGATAAGAAGTATGATTGAAATAAATCTATTGCTTTAATAATTTACTTTATTACTTCAGCAGCTTACAAACTCAGTGTTCCTAATAAATGATTGTCAAGTGTGCCATGATCAATTGAAGAATCATTAAAAAGTGTTCTAGCCAATTCAAAATACATTTCAGCCTTAGCTCCTCTATCAAGTTTGAAGGCTTTTTTACTAACATGTTACAATAAAGGCATATCTTTGTGACATTCTGATTTTTAATACTTGGTCTCTAATTTGGATGTTAATCAAGGCATGGTTAGAAGTTTAAATGTACTACCTTCCATATATTCAATGTTGTGAAAACACAGAGGAGCCAAATCTTGTGTAGGAATTATGCTCATGAGAATAAGAAGCAAATTGCTTTATGTTCGGGTTTGTTTGCCTCAAAAAATCAATTAGGTTGAGTTCTTGCATGCTTCATTTTATTAACTTCACTGAACCAAACAGTGCTTCACTTTAACTGAGAGGATCTATTTGAGAACTACTGTGTAAAACAGAGTTGAAGCCTCCAGATACATAAGTGAATATGAAAACAGTTACTATCAATGTTTCTTAAAAATAATCCTGCTGAAATATTTATATTATATTCCTCATAGAGCAGTAGTACTCAACTTTTTTGACTGCTGGGACAGATGGACAGGGCCCAGGCTGTCTGCAAGCTGGATCTGGCAAAGGGCAGTCACAGTAGGGCCCTATCCAGCTGCATGGAGGGGGAAAAGGGACAGCCTGGGTCCAACCTGGACCACAGGGGTGGAGAAAGAGAGGGAGTATGGCCAGGCCTCACAGGGTGGGAGGGCATGGTGCACCCCAATCTGGCCCCATGAACAGGCCACAGGTTGAGCACACCTGTCATAGAGGATCCTATCACTAGGGTAACAAAGCCCATCTGAATACAAGACTTAGATTTTCTCATCTCCGCTCCTTCCTTTAAAAAAAAAAAAAAATAAGGAAAGTTTTTCTGCTTATCAAGCAATTCTACAATTGAAAGCTGGACCGTGCAGCTCAGGCAAGAAGAGCTAGGCTCCAGGGTGGGAGGGGGAGCGAAGAAAAGGCTCACCACTTTTCTTGGGTGGAGCTGCTTTCCAGGGCTGCTGCCAGGCTGCCCACAGTGCTTCCTGCAGTGGGCAATAAATTGTCATAATGGTCTAATTCATTTGAGTGACTAAAGACTTTTGCATGCCAAATTTAGTTGGGCAGGCAAAATTTCTACTTAGTTTTGAAAATGTAAATGGATACCCAAATCTTTTACTTTTAATAAATAATTGCACATTTGCCTGGTTCCAAAAACAGCTTGTAGACCCTTAATATTCCATTCATTTTCTACCTTTTGTCTAAGTGACACATTACTACCAATTTAGAAATCAATCCAGTTAAATTGATGCAATCCTTATGTGGATTCTTAAAATCATGTAGAAGGGTTTTTTGTTTTTTTTTATTAATTTAGCTTACATTCATAAAGAATTAACTAAACGTATATAAGAGAAACAAACCAATGAAAGAATGTCAACCAAATGGTATTAACTCATTTAGCTGCATCAGTTTCTTAAAGAATTCAATTCAGTTGCTACAACACCTTCATGTACACAAAATATTTTAAGTTTTTCTCTTCTTTTTTTTTCTGTTGCTCCATTTAAAATTCTCTCTCACGGAAAGTAGATGAATCCATATAGAGGTAGAAATTTTAAGTTCACACCTAAGTGTGAAGTTGCCCTAAGTAACTAGGTACAAAAATTATACATACATTTGTAAAAGTGATTGGAAACTGGTCCAAGCCTGTAACAGAACAGAAGGAATAGAAGATGATCTTGTATAATGCAGATTTATTGGATTCTCATGAACTATGCTAATTAAAATCACAGAATATCACAACACAGTTTAAAATTCAGAACAAGCAGGTTTATTTTAGAAGGAAGCAAAAGGACATCAAATCAAAACATTAGGATGGTCGGAGAAGCTGTTTTCATGATGAGTGGTGAATGGGAAGAATGATGTAAATCCAAAACAGATGATAAATTTTCAGGGCTCTGAAACCAGTGCCGCTAAGCCCTTCTGAGGACATCCTAGATCTTAACTGTGCAGTCTGCTCACATGCTTGAAGAGGTGCTTGACTTCGGGAAAACTGACTTCAATAAGCTTAGAAAAATGCTAGGAAAGTCCCTATGGGAAGAGGGACTTGAGGGGAAGGAAGTTCAGGAAGGATAGGCATTCCTCAAAGGAGCTATCCTTAGAGCATAGAAAAGATTTATTCCTGTATGCAGGAAAGGTGGTAAAGGGGTCAGGAAGCCCTCTTGCCTTACTGGAGGAGTCAAGGAATGCTTAAAAAAGAAAAAGGAGGCTTATGGACAGTGGAAATAAGAGGTAGTCACCAATGAGAAAAACACAAGTATAAGCCATATTTGTAGGGAAAGGATAAGGAAGGCAAGGGTGGCAACTGAAATCAAGGACAATAAGAAGTCCTCCTTTAGATATATAGGAAGCAGGAGGAAGACCAATGGAAATGTGGGGCCCTTAGAGAATGAGATGGGACAGCTGATAACAGACAGTCAGGAGAAAGCTGAACTCTTTAATGAATATTTTGTGTCAGTGTTCCTGCATGCAAATGGTGGTTGCTTGCCTGGTTGGAGACTGGACCAATGTGGAGGAGATGATTGCCAACCAATGGTTGCTGTTGGACTGGTGAAGGAGCACACAGAGTGGCTGAATGTCTTCAAGTCAGCAGGACCAGATAGTCTACATCCGAGAGTCCTGAGGGCATTGGCTGAAGTCATTGTGGGACTGTTGGTGAAGCTATTTGAAGACTCATGGTGCTCAAGAGAGGTCCTAGAAGACTGGAAAAGGGCCAATGTGGTGCCAGTCTTTAAGAAGGGGAGGAGGGAGGATCTGGGAAAGTATAGTGATCAGTTTGACCTCAAAACCAGGTAACATTCTGGAAAAAAATCATCAAGTCTATTTGTGAGAGATTGGCAGAAGACATGATGCTGAAGGATAGCCAACATGGTTTTGTTGTAGGCAGGTCACATCTGATGAATCTCATATCCTTCTATCATCAAGTAATAAACCACTTAGATGTGGGAGATGTGGTTGATGTCATATACTTGGATTTTTAAAAGGCCTTCAATACAGTCTCCCATGATGCTCTTATAAAAAAAAAAAACAACTGGGGGATTGTGGGCTGACAGAGTCAAGTCAGGTGGGTTGGGAACTGGCTAAAGGGTTGAACTTGGAGACTTAGTGGATAGGCCTGTATCATCTGGGTGGGAGGTGGCCAGTGGTGTCCCACAGGGTTCTGTTCTTGGCTCCATGCTGTTCAACATCTTTATCGATTTAGGTGAGGATATGGAAAGCATGCTGGCCAACTTTGTGGATGATACTAGGTTATCGGGAAAAGCAGTCACACTAGGGGATAGGAAGCAGATCCAAGCAGACCTGGACAAGCTGGAAAGGTGGGCAGAGCAAAGCCAGATGCCGTTCAATATGGATAAGTTCAGAGTGCTTCATATGGGGAGAGGTAACCAGCAACCTGAATATAGGTTAGGAGGAGACTTCCTGGCCATCACGAAGGCTGAAACAGACCTTGGGGTTATGGTTGATCACAGGATGAACATGAACTGCCAGTGCAACTCTGTAGTCAACAGAACTAATAGCATACTGTGATGCATTAGCTGATGTGTCATGAGCAGAGTTAAGGAAGTGATACTCCCTCTCTAGTTGGTGCTGGTGAGACCCCAGCTGGAGTACTGTGTTTTGTTCTGGGTGCCACACTTCAAAAAGGATGTGGAGAATCTTGAAAGGGTCCAGAGAAGGGGCACAAGAATGATTAAGGGCCTGGAGAACAAACTTTATGAGGAAAGACTAACGAATCTAGGACTGTTCAGCCTGGGGAAGAGAATACTGAGGTGGGACTTGGTGGTCATCTATAAGTATGTAAGGGGTGAATATCAGAAACAGGGAGAAAAACTGTTCACTAGGGCACCCCAGGGGAGGACAAGGAGGAATGGCCATAACCTGTTAGAGGATGGCTTCAGGTTGGATGTAAGGAAGAACTTCTTTATAGTAAGGATGACCAGAATCTTGAATAGACTTCCCAAGGAGGTGGTGCAATCCACAAGCTTGGAAGTCTTCAAGCAGTGGCTGGACAGACATCTTTTTGGGATAATTTGATCCCAGCAGTATTCCTGCGCAGAGCAGGGGGGTTGGAATCAATGATCTTTCGAGGTCCCTTCCAGCCCTTAATTTCTATGATTCTATGCATTTAAAGCAAAATTAATTTTCTTACTGAAGTGAAGAAAGTGTTTCATATGAGGCCTATTAGGCTGGACATATTATGGGATGTGTGAGTTTCTTTTGTTGATTAGGGATTAGAAAAGAAGATGAAGATCAGCTGTTCACCTCTAGTACTTCTGACTGATGCAGATATGCTGCATAACAATGTTCTTTGCCTCAAAATGGTATTACACACTAGGTTACTCAGAAGACATTGCTGTGTCAAGAACTGAAAAGAAGGTTTGGAAAAAAGTGAAATTTAAAGCATTGTCCCCAAACCATAACTTTCCCATGTACTTCTGTGTCTGGGAAACTTACTTTTCACCAATACTTCTTGGCTTCTTAATATAACTGACAAATGGAAAAAATTAAATAAATACATGTATAATAAATAAATAAAACATTATTCCACCCATGAATTTGTACTTGTTCTCAAAATTTCATCACACCCTTCACTAATGTGGGTGGTTTCACCTTTCAAGCACTGTGATCAATGTTGTTATAAGGCTTATATAACTGTACAAACAAAACACTGTATATTCAAAAACAAAGTGTTGTCACCTGCAAGGCTTTGTCACTACTTATCAAGGATTTTCCAGCTGAAAGATTCATAGATTCATAGATGTTAGGGTCGGAAGGGACCTCACTAGATCATCGAGTCCAACCCCCTGCATAGGCAGGAAAGAGTGCTGGGTCTAGATGACTCCAGCTACATGGTTATCTAACCTCCTCTTGAAGACCACCAGGGTAGGGGAGAGCACCACCTCCCTTGGGAGCCTGTTCCAGACCCTGGCCACTCGAACTGTGAAGAAGTTCCTCCTAATGTCCAATCTAAATCTGCTCTCTGCTAGCTTGTGGCCATTATTTCTTGTAACCCCCGGGGGCACCTTGGTGAATAAACATTCACAAATTCCCTTCTGTGCCCCCGTGATGAACTTATAGGCAGCCACAAGGTCGCCTCTCAACCTTCTCTTGCACAGGCTGAAAAGGTCCAGTTTCTCTAGTCTCTCCTCGTAGGGCTTGGTCTGCAGGCCCTTAACCATACGAGTTGCCCTTCTCTGGATCCTCTCCAGGTTATCCGCATCCCTCTTGAATTGTGGCGCCCAGAATTGCACGCAGTACTCCAACTGCGGTCTGACCAGCGCCCGATAGAGGGGAAGTATCACCTCCTTGGACCTATTCGTCATGCATCTGCTGATGCACGATAAAGTGCCATTGGCTTTTCTGATGGCTTCGTCACACTGCCGACTCATGTTCATCTTAGAGTCCACTAGGACTCCAAGATCCCTTTTCACTTCCGTGCCACCCAGCAGGTCATTCCCTAGGCTGTAGGTGTGCTGGACATTTTTCCTCCCTAGGTGCAGCACTTTGCATTTCTCCTTGTTGAACTGCATCCTGTTGTTTTCTGCCCACTTGTCTAACCTGTCCAGGTCTGCTTGCAGCTGTTCCCTGCCCTCTGGAGCGTCCACTTCTCCCCATAGCTTTGTGTCGTCTGCAAACTTGGACAGAGTACATTTCATTCCCTCGTCTAAGTCACTCTGAAGACATTAAAGAGTATCGGTCCAAGGACCGAGCCCTGCGGGACCCCACTCCCCACACCCTTCCAGGTCGAAGCCGACCCATCCACCAGGACTCTCTGGGTGCGACCCTCCAGCCAATTCGCCACCCACCGGACTGTGTAGTCATCCAAGTCACAGCCTCTTAACTTGATAACCAGTATGGGGTGGGATACTGTATCGAAGGCCTTCCTGAAGTCTAAGTATACGACATCCACCCCTCCTCCTGTGTCCAGGCGTTTCGTAACCTGGTCATAAAAAGAAACTTCATTGGTCAGGCACGATCTGCCTGCCATGAACCCGTGCTGGTTTCCCCTCAGCATATTTTGTCCTGCCGGGCTCTCACATATGTGAGCCTTGATAATTTTTTTAAAGACTTTGCCAAGGATGGAGGTGAGACTGACTGGCCTATAGTTGCCTGGGTCCTCCCTTCCTCCCCTTCTTGAAAATGGGAACCATATAGGCCCTTTTCCAGTTCTCTGGGACTTGGCCCATGCACCACGAGCGTTTGAATATTCCCGCCAGTGGCTCTGCAGTGATGTCGGCCAGTGCCTTCAGCACCCTCGGTTGGAGCTCATCCGGGCCTGCCGACTTAAAGGCATCCAATTCCTCCAAGTGACTCTGCACCATCTCAGGGTCTACGCATGGAAGTCTGGCACCTTGCTGCTGCCTCTCTACAACCCCAGTGAGAGACTTGTCATGCTCCTCTCTTAGGAACACTGAGGCAAAGAACTCATTGAGGAGTTCAGCCTTGTCCCCCCTGTCCGTCACCAATTGTTTCTGCCCATTTAGCAGGGGTCCTATTCCTCCCTGGGCCTTCCTTTTACTCCCTATATATCTAAAAAACAATTTATTGTTGTCCTTTACTTGGGATATCATCCTCAGCTCCATGGTAGCTTTGGCTCGTCTACCTGCCTCCCTACAAGCACGAGCAGAGGAGGTATATTCATCTTTGGTGATCTCTCCTTGTTTCCACTTTTTGTGTGCTCCCCTTTTGGCCCTTAGGCTTCCCTGGATTTCTGCGGTCAGCCAGGGAAGCCTCCTGGCCCCTTTGCCTCTTTTACCCTGCATGGGGATCGTCTCGCTTTGTGCCCGAAGGATCGTTTCCTTAAGGCACAGCCACTCTTCCTGGGCTCCCATCATTTCAAAACTCCTACTCTGCAGTGCATCCTTGACTAATCACCTGAGTTCATTTAAATAAGCTTTCCTAAAGTCTAGTACTTTCACCCTACTAGTTACCTTCTAAAGTCTAGTACTTTCACCCTACTAGTTACCAAAGGCTGTGGTATGTCTTTGTATTTCAACACAGAGATGGATTTGACACCAGTCAACAAGGAAAAGTGACAATCCCATAGACTGACTTGTAATACAAGAAGCTCCTGAAAGTGTATTGTGCAGAATAAAAGTGCTACCTCAGTTGTTGAAGTCTTTGCTGAGGTTACAAAAAGTATACAACAAAATCACTAGAATCTTTAACTGTTAGGTTTCCAAAGCTTAGATGAGAATTTGTCATTGGGCAATATAAACATTCAGAACAGTGGCTCGGCTTTCACAATGCTGAAAACTGAAAGTTGTCTGTTGTTCACAGATGCAGTAGAATAAACTGTATTATTTAGTCTGAAAGATTTATCCAAAATTTTATTGCATCTTTGGTGATATTTTTTCCTTCACTGTCACTTTCATGATCAAAGAAGAGTGGGCATCCTCTACCTGGCTTATTGTCTTTTTTGGAATACTGATTTTTGTACTTGTTGTGAAAATGGTGTGTTAACCTCCAAATCCATATGTTCAATGAGGAGCAAATGTCCTATTCAGTTCTATGACTGTGCACAGTTACTGTAGATAATTTTAACTGAGATAAATGCATCTTTTCTTAATTATAAGTGACCATGGATGGAAGGCAGACATCCAGATTTGGCTGCTTCAGGTTGTGTGAATGCAGTCTATGTCTACACCTCATGTCCCCTGCCACTGCTGCTGTGAACAAGCCCCTCATTTCTTCCCACACCATCAACTTCTGAAAAGAAGGAGCAAGTGGGCACTGACTTTTGAAATGAAGGAGCAAGTGGGCATAGTATGCTTGAAGGAGGCACTACTGGGCATAGCACCAAGGTGGTGGAAACAAATACTCACAGGGTGTATCTACACAATATGTTTACTGCAGAATTGACTGATTAACTCCATCTACACATGCAGTGCTATTAGAATGAAGTAAACTAATTAACTCTGTCATAGAATAATACTGCTAGACACAGGTACTATCCTATGGTATAGTTATTTATTCGATCACAATGTATGTGTAGACACTGATGGAGCTGGCTGGGGCACAAAGGTGCTTCAGTGCGGGGGTTACCTGCTGGCTAGCCCCACACTGAAACACCTTTGTGCCCCAGTCAGCCCCTTTGCAGCATATTCAGCTGTGTTGGAGCAGCCCCGGACTGGCAGGCTAATCCCTGTGGCCTCCTGCCAGCTGGGGCTGCCCTGGGAGGTCCACCCTGCCTCCATATGCTGTGGTCCCAGGGCATATGTGCAAATGCTGTGCCTGGGAGCAATAAACTCCAGAGCATCTGCATGTTCATTAATTGCATGTGCTGACACACCCATAATTGCATGTGTAGACACACCCACAGAGAAGCAATTAGCTCTGTGTGCATGTCTGTTCTTTACTAGAGGTGCACTGATACATCGGTCCCATATAAGATTGGCACCAATACGAGGAAAATTGGGAGTATCGGCAGCCAGCTTTTTTTGTCTGATGTGGCCAATAATGTGGCTAATAAATGCCACGAGCATGTGCGCAGTCACAGCTGCAGCATTCACGCAGCCAGAAGCACAGCCAGGCAGTGTGGAGAAAAGGTGGATCCAGATGGTAAGTTTGTTGTGGGGGAAGGGGTAAGGGGAAAGGGAGGTGGTGTGTGTGGGGGCAGGTCAAGGTCCCTGCAGTGATGGAGGGAGTGGGAGTGGGGCAGGGACAAGGGCTGCACAGCTGGGGAAGGGCAGGGCACAGGACAAAGCCATGACTGGTCTGGGGACTGTGGGGAGGGAGGGGTGGCTCCCACCAGTGCACACACCCCATGAGGGCATGGGGGTGTGTGCCCTGGATCTGTGCATCAGGCAAGTTGGGCTGCCACTGTGGGCTGGGGCCAGGGCTGTGCCAGGCTCTTCCTGGTGGGGGGGATGGGCCCGGGTGCACTAGGGGTGGGCAGCACTGGGAGGAGGGTTTGGTGGGGGTGGGGGCTGTAGTCTCCCCAAAATTTGCTATAGCCCACCCATTTCCCCCCCTCCCAGTGCCACTGCCACCCACCCCAAGCACAATCTGGCCCAGCCCCCTTCCAAGAACAGTCTGGCACAGCCCTGGCCCCAGCCCACAGCAGCAGCCTGCCCTCACCCCACGCACAGATCTGGGAACACACCCCTCCTCCATGTCCTCCTGGAATGTATACAGTGGCAGGAGTTGCCACCACCACTCCCCACACCCCCTGGACAAGCCACAGCTCCGTCCCATGCCCCATGCCACCCCGGGTGTGCAGCACCTACCCCTGCCCCAGCACCACCCCCACTCTCTCCCTCTCCCTTGCTGCAGGGGCCTCGATCTGCCCCCCCCCCACACCCCTTTCATCCTCCCCACCCTTTCCCCCACAACAGACTTACAGCTGGACACCACTCTCCAGGCTGTGGGGACACATATCAGAATTGGATCGGTATCAGCCAATATGGCTCCTTAAAAACTGGCCATCAGTATCAGCCCCAAAAATCTCTATCACTGCACCTCTCTTCTTTGCTTTAGCATCCATTCATTTTTCATGTGTTTGACAGAACCAACAGATAGAACCAACTGGTAAATCCCAGATACCTCAAATACCTTGTGAATTATGCTAATTCCAAAATAGTTCAGGTCATTCCAACAAATCCTATGGTACTACATATATACGATCACCCACAGAGAGTAAAAGATGGAGCCTCTCAAGCTGGGTTCCAATGTAAAAAAAAATTGGGGTGGGGAAGAAAAAAGGCCCTGGCATATTGGTATTTTGTTAATGTAATTGGTTACTTTTAATATTTGGTTCTTCAACAGAGGTGGCAAAAAGGTATGCAAACTATTCCCTCTTTCATTATTCTCTATCCAACATCAGTATTAAGTTTCCAAGAATCAAGGTACACTAAGAACAAACTAACTAGACAGATTAGAGCAGAATGCTAACTTTCCTGCTATTTACCAAAGTATCTCTAAAGAAATGAACCAAAAACTTAAAAAAAACCCAAATGCTAAACGGTGCTCACAGGCAAAGAAGAAATCATGTATATAACTGCACATCTTTTCATCTGTTAACTCCCATTCTTATATGCTCACAGAAAAGGTTTGTGCTTTTATAGAAAACAACAAACATAAAATCAGTAATTTACTACTGTTTCAAATAGGTGTCTACATAGTGTAATAAGGGCCAGGGAGGGTTCAGAGACTACTACTGCTAAATATTCTGGTTTAAAAAGAAAACTTTAAAAATCAATTTAAATATTAACTGAAGACTAAAGCTTGCTCTGGCAATATTTAGCATGTTCAATTAAAACTGAGATCTGACCATATTAAATTCTTGTTTGTTTGTTTGTTTGTTTTTTTCTGAAGGGAGAGAATGAAGGGTAAGACTTATGACTTGCATTTTTTTTTCTTTCAGAACCTAAATTCTGGTATGAGTCCTCATGCTTTGCATGGGAGAAAGTCCCAGAAAAATGTGTATTCCATATTACGGCTATAGAGTAGATTACAAATTGGTAGAACAGCTTGTTTAAAACTCATTTATCTCTCTCTTCCCACTCCCCAATATTCACTTTGCTTCTCTTTTTTTTTTCTTTTTTCTCTCTTTTTTTTTTTTTTGTTCATGTTTTAGTTTCCCATTTTATAAATTCCATTTTAACAGGAAGGATCATTATATTTTATTTAAATTTTACATTATAATGGGGTTCTGACAAAGGAAGAAAGGATTAACTTAAGTGTGGTAGAGTGCTATCTCTGGATCTGATCATTACTCCTCTAGAAAGTAAATGGGAAGAAGGATTGAGATATATATTTTGCACTTAAAAAATTGTGTAAATTGCAGTTAATTACAGTATCATGTGAAGCTAATAAAAGATTGTTTGTCTTCTCAGCACTTTCTAGTTTTCAGTAAATAAGTCAAAATTATGAATGGAAATCATTGCTAACTTAATGCATTTAAGGCTTCAATATTATACCAGTTGTACATAATAAAATAATTGCACAAATAGTAATGGATTTGTCACTCCTGTAAGTAATTACAATTTGTACTTAAGGGAAAATGCATGAACTATAAAAAAAGAGTTCTTTTTGGTCCTCATAATTGTTTGTACTTTGAAAATATTATAAATACCACTATTAAAGTGTTGTTATGACATTAGTTTCCTATTATCACTCTGTATGAAGGGATCATTCTAAGAAAGACTGCAGGATGAATGGGTGTTTGTTTGTTTTTTTGTTAAGCTATTCCTGTGACTGTATGAATGCATATTATTCATAACAAAGCCATACTAATACATCACAGTCCAAAACAATTTGTATTTTGCATTCATTTCCACCTGGAAACAAGGGATTCTAGGGGTAAGAGTGCTATGAAACCTTGCTCCAAAGAGAGCATCTACTGTAATCATTAAGATACATGACAAAAACCTTGAAACCAAGACATTTCTCAACTGGCACTGTTTAAAAAACATTTCCTGTGAATACATCATTTCACTTATATGTTCTCTTGATATGGTTTTCCAAAAACTTAAATGTTTACTAGTGAAAGTTTATTTATGTTTTTAAAGTATTAACTTATTTGCCTTACTTGAAGATTCCAAATTTCCCTAGGAGAAAGCTTTAACTTCAAAATTGCCAATATAAAAATACTTTTAATAATACAGAAGCCCTCTTTAATGAGCCAAATTGCACATATTTTCTGATTGTTTATTTGGTTTCAGTGCACATAATACTGCATAAAATATTACATCTGGCATTCACTTTAGTCCAAAGTAGTTTGTAGAAATACAAAATTGTTGTTTTCATCTTGAAATATGATTATCATTATTATCACTTATTTTAAATTCCTGCCTCCCCACCCTACAACTGCAGATAAGGGAGATCAATTACCTTAGCAGAAGAAAATGCTATAAAAGTAAGGCTAAGAGTATCAAGCAACCAAAGTTGAGGCACACAGTAAGGCTAATGCTCTGAAATGCCTTCTGTCTGTCTTCTATATTTTTTCTGTGAACAATTAGAGGATTCAATATCCATGCAACTGTCTTGGCCTGGCAGATTTTTTATAAGAACATAATTATTGTCATTTACTGGGTCAGACCATAGGTTCATCTTCCCCAGTATCATGTCACATAGTGGCATAGGGTGAGTACTGAAAAGTAGAGTGAACAGGGTATGACCAGGTTTTTTCCACTGTTCCTCTTTCACTAGCAGCCTCCAGCATTTAAGCTCTAGAAAGTTCTGATTTAGACACTGTATCCCTAACTCATATTGACAATAGCTCCTGATGCTCCTTTCCTCCAAGAATTTGTCCAATCCTTTTTTGAATCTGGCTAAACTATCAGATTCCACAACATCTGGTGGCAGTGAGTCCTACACTTCAATGACAAACTGGGTGTTTCTACATGTGCATTTACACTGACCTAAATTTACTGTACAGTAAGTAGGAATAGGCCAGAGTCTACATGTGTAGTAAGTAAAGCCCATTTACTCTGTGAGTGGACTGACTTGGAACTAAAGTTAGTCCCAAGTCAGTCCACACACACACTGTTACTGTGCAGTGCTGAGTCTACATGTGCATTACTGAACGGTAACTAATTGGGAATAAATTTGATGCCTGCCTGATGCTGGCATCAAATTTACACTCAAGTCAACATAATTCGCCACATTTATTGCACAGTATGGGTGTGCATGTCTAGACACACAACCATATTGTGCAATAATTTTGGTTACTGCACAGTAAATGTGCATGTGTACATACGCCCACTGTGTGAAAAACTTCCTTTTGTTAGTTTTCAACATACTACCCACTAGTCTTATTTTCTGACTCTTTGTTCTTGTATTGTGAGAGATTTGTCTTTGCAAATTAATATTTTGTAAACCCTTATCATGCCCCCGACCCGTGTTTCTTTTCTAAACTGAATAGGTCTAGCCTCTTTACTCTCTCCTCACATAGATGCCCCCACTTACCATCAATCATCCTTGTTGCCCTTTCTGTACCTTCTGTAATTCTTCTAGCTCCATTGTGAGGTGTGGGGAGCAGAACTAGATACAGTATTCAAGGTATGGATGCACCATGGATTATAAAGGAGCATTATGATACTTTCTGTTTTGTTTACAATTTCCGCCTTAATAATTCCTAACATGTTGTTTGCCTTTTTGATGGCTGCTGAGCACTGGGCTGATGCTTTTAGTAAACTGTCCACAATGACTCCCAAATCTTTTTCCTGTCTGATCTGTAAGTTTAGCTACTGAAAGCATATCTTTTCATATAATTAGTTTCAATATTGGAGGCTATAAACAGATATCACCAAATGAAGCAGAACAGCTGTGCCAGGATACATCCCAACACAGCTGACCTACTTCTTTGGGTGAAATAAAATATTACCCATTGTCCCCCAGGGTTGGGTTCCTGCTTCTCCTGGGAGAAGTAAAGACACAATCCTATATGACCAAAAGGCACTTGGGGTGTACCTCTGAAAACAGTGAAACACTGGGTTTCCCTGCATGCAGATCAAGTCAGATTCCCCCCTGCTCTACCTGCACTCTTCCACCTTAAAACAAATAGATTTCCACTGCAAAATAACAGCACAAATTAATACTGCCTTTTTTCATGGCCATAAAGACAAAACGTATGGACGTCCATTTGCTTTCACTTGGTGCAGTCATAAAAAATAAAAAAAAAAAAAAAAAAAAAAAAATTCAGTACAAAGACCATGTCTGTGTGCAGCTGGAGGTAACAACAGAGTCTAAGACTGAGGTCACAGAACCTGATGCAAAGTCTGCTAGCTTCAGTGAGCTTTTTCATTGACATAAGCATGTTTTAGAGAAGGCCCTGTAGTTTGGGACTTAACACTTTATTTTTCCATCTAAATGTAAGGAACAGTTAATTAGTCAAGACTTTCACTGTAGCAGAAAGCTTGGCTGATTTATATAGAACCCCAAAACATGAGAGAATGCTGTGTGAAAAGAGTTTCTTTACTGCACACATCAAATTTCTATTTGGTATTCATGAGGACAGCTAATTACACAGAAACTGCTGGTTCAGGCAAGTAGTATTTGGGGGATATTCAGATACTCCAAAGACAGTGCCAGTTTTCCTTTAATTATTGAAGAGTTAGGGCAACAAAATCTGACAGATTCCTTGCTAGACTTGGCCCATGCAGATGGCACCTTTCCATACAAACCAGTTTGGGGGGAAAGTCTGCTATACCATATGCTAGTCAGTTCAACAGCTAATTAGTTTGTATTATGTTGATACAATACAGACCATGAAGTTTCTTATGAACAGGTCATAATTACAGGAGGAAAGAGGAGAAGGGTGAAAACTTAATGTAGCTTATACCTTCAGTGTGCTTGTTTGCTCCAGTCATAAATAAAGGTCAACATGTTAAACTATCATGAATAACCTTTCAAATCAATCCCAATAGGACTGACATTCCTCAACTGTGTTTTGAAAATGAATACTGAATGTTGTAATGAATTATGGGCTTTTTAATTTACTCTCCATCTCCCCATTGCCTCATCTTTCTCTTCCAACTGTGAAGCCAGCAATGAGTACAGATGATGAGGGAACTGAGCTATAATCCATTAAATTATGCAAACACAAAACACTGCAATAACAATTTAAGAAAATTCAGTACTATAAATCTAAGAGAAAAACTGAAATTATTATAAATAACAATAGAGGTATTAACCAAAAATATCTTACCTTCCTATATTCTTACACCTTGATCCTATTTCTGAGCAAGAATAAAACTGTATGCCAGATTATCACCTGCAAAAATAAGATAAATAAAGACACTTCTTAAAAAGTGAAATGCAGTGTTCTATCACTGTTCATATGCAAATAATATGGTATCATCAGTGTCTCTCTCACTTTTTTGCTCTGCGACTTGCTGTGATTCTCAGGAGTAAATATTTTTTGATTTATTTAATGAAGTAGACTACTGCTATGGTTTACAATTATTAAATTTAGCAACTACTCTGGGAGGGAGATGCTTTAAATATCACTAACCATAGCTTTCAGGTGTTTCAGCTGAGGCAGAAAAAATAGTTAAATGGGTTTGGTTTGGTTTTGTTTTGTTTTCTCATAGCAGAGCAAGTCAGTAACAACATGGATAAGTACTGCAGAGTCCTGTCTCCCAAATAAATCCTGGGATCAAATGCATCATATTAAGATATCCAAAAAAAGGGAAAAAATGAGACCTTGAACAACAGGAAAGAACGATTAGAATAATGAATATCTCTCATGAGAGAGGATGGAAAGCTGGGCTTGTTTAGCCTAGAAAGAGAGGCAGCTGGAAGGTGGTATGAAGTCTGTCTACAAATATATAAGAGCACTATTTGAGGTCAAAGATAATGTTGGCACAAATACAAGATGGGCATAAACTGTCTATGAACACATTTAGTATGGAAATTAGAAAGTTTATAGCCAGCAAAAATATGAAGTTCTGGAACAGCTTTCCAATAGAAGGACTGAGGTCTTCAACTAATTTCAGGATGGACCTCCCTCAGCTTCTGAAAGATATTAGTATAATGCGGGCATACATTTCAGCTTAGTGACTAAGACTTAAGACATCCCTATCATCTCCCAGTCAACAGGTATTGAAACATAAATATCTCCTACAGGTAAATATTTTCATAAACATTTTCACTTACTGAGGTTAGTAAAGTGTTCTTGTTATAAAATACTGACAGGAATGTTCAAGCTAAATTTGGAACCCATCCTGACCCAAGTATGTCCTGAAGTTTCAAAGAGAACATGGATAATTTTTCTCTTGCTATTTATTTCTTGCCCTTGCTGATTTTTCACTTTCTATTGACTCCAACCTGCTAGGAATCAAGAACTGTGAGAAAGTTGACAAAATACATATAGGTTTTTCACACCCAGTACTACAGAGTCAAATCCCTAGATGATTTAATAATGATGAGTATATGTTAAGTATCTGCAGGGGGAGTGGGGGAAGTCTTTTTGCTTTCTTTCTTCGAAGATAGCTGCCGACAGGTGAAGCCCTTCTGAGCTCCTGCAGCTCAGGTGCGTTTCTGCATGTTCTCTCCCACTCCCTGCCCACCCTGTTCCTCTCCCCACCCCCCCAAACCTTGCCTTTCCCCAGCCTGTGCTTGGGGACCTCCTCCCTGCTCCTTTCCCCCGCTTTCTGAGCATTTTTGCCCTGGGCTCCGGCAGCCTCGTTTGCCTCTCCCTCTCCCCGCCTGTATTTTCCCTTTGATTCCTGCTGCCCCCCTACCCCAGAGCCCCTTACCTTGGTCTCTGCCATCTCCCCTGCCTTAGCGCTTGCCTTCAGCCCCTGCTGTGTTGCTCTGCCCCCCCTCAGGCCGATTTTGGGACTGTTTCAGCCTCCTCCCACTCCCAGTCCCCCACATCAGTCTGAGGGTTTGGGGGGTTTTTTTTTTGCTTTTTTTTTTTTTTTTCCTCCTCTCCCTCCTGAGGGAAAGTTAACTCTCTCCTGCCCGGGATGGCTGCCAGCAGCCAGGGCACTTGGCATGGGGATGTCTCTGCGGACCTTCCCCTCAGCCATGGCCTGAGGGTACACGCCCCTCTCCGCATCAGGGTGGAGGACTGCGCCAGAGCTCTGGTGGACCTGCTGGGACGCTGGAGCATCCGGTAAGCCTCCCAGGTAAACTCAGTGCCCATTGTATATTTGAGCTCTCCCAACCTGGTGAGGGAGGTGTGTGCGGCAGGGCTGGACATGTCGGGTGTCCACCACTTGGTTACGCCCCTGGAGACCCTGGCAGTGCGGGTGGTGGCCTCCAACATCCCCCCTCACCTGCCAGACTGGGACCTTACCAACGCACACGAGCGCTATGGTGTCCTCACCAGCCCCTGGTGTAGGCTGACCATGGGGAGCAGGACCCCAAAGTCAGACACGTCCTGTCATTCCGGAGGCAGGTTTTCATGCTCCTCATGGGTGGCACCCAGAAGCTGCCTTTCCCCATGACCTATGTGTTGGATGCGAGGTCCTATGTGGTGTATTTCTTCCAGGATGGGAATTCATGCCGCCATTGCGGTGGCAGCTCCCACCCAGTGCCCATTAGGGCAGCCAGCCGGGGCAGCGGCTGCTGCACCCACACAGGAGGACTGTGCATCCACCTCTGGTGTGGGACCCTCATCAAAGGGTGGGGTTGGGGGATCCACCAAGCCCCCTTCCACCCCTGCTCCATCCAGGGGGATCGGCCCCTCTGGCATTAGCATGCCACCTGGCGGCGGCCTGGGAGTTCCTCCCAGGTTTCTCCAGCCCTGGTTGTGCCTGATGCCCCACCCTGCGGAGGGGCTGGGGAGTCCTCCCAATCCCAGTCCCTCCCTGTCCCAGTTCTACCTGGTGTGGCTAGTGTCTCAGGCACTCGGGCCCCATCAGGTGGAGCAACTGAGACCTCCCCTCCACCTCCCTCCACCCCTGCCTCAGCCGAGGTGGTGGACCCAGAGGTGGCGAACCCTAAGTAGCCAGGGCCGCCCCCTATGGGGGAGGTGCCAGCTGCTCCCAAAAAAGCCAAGAGCAAGAGGCAAAAAGGAGCTTCTAAAGGCTCTCCTGCCCCTTTGGGGCCTGCCTTGGACAGCACCAGGGAAACGGTAGCCAGGGAACACGAGCCCACCCTGCCTGCCCCCCCAGAAACCCCGCCACCTCAGAACATGACTGAGGGTGTCCCAGAGATGTCTGGCAACCCTTCGCCCCCATCCCAGCTAGTGGGGCTTGTGAGTGGCAAAACAGGGGAGAGTGCCTGCCTCCCGACCAGCAGGCACAGGAGACAGCAGAGGGTCCTGCCACCCCACTGCCCACTCCCCTGCCCACCGAGGCCGATGAGGAGGAGATGGAGTGCCTGCCCTCTGAGCGCTGCAAGTGGCCCTGAGAGCGGGATGATATTTGCCTCCCAAAGCAGATGGGGATTGATCTCCCAGAGACAGTCCTCGACCCAGATACGGAGGGGGGCCTTCTAGGGAGCCTGGCCATTGAGGGCACTTTCACCGGTCTCACCGGGAAGTCCCCTCCCAGAGTACAGCCCTGCCAGTTCTCAGTCGGCAACATCCAGCTCCTTCTGGAGAAACCCCCCTGGGTGGCCCCCAGCTATGGAGGCCTCCTCAACCTCTTAGACCAGACCAAGGTCAAGAGGAATGTGGCAGAGAGTATCCAGCAATGGTGCTTGGACACCACACAGTTTGTCAGAGCCACTAGCAATGCGGCGAGGCTCATGCGCCGGGACCCGGGCATGCATCAACATGCCTTCCAGCTTGAGAAACTGGTGACCTGGGTAAGGGAGGTGTGGGCCCGAGGTGGGCCCACAGAATTGGGTAGGGAAACGATAGGCCTTCCCCTGTCTCTGCAGTTTTTGCCTGGATCTGTCACCTTCTCTCCCACCGGTACCCTGCCTACCCTTCCTCTCTATTCTCCTGCTCATGGTGGTTACCACAATTGCCTTGCTAAACACCAATGGCTGCAGAGAACTGGTGAAGCGGATGGCCATCCTGGAGGACTTGCAGCAAAAGCGCCTGGTGATCGCCTTCCTCCAGGAGATGCACAGCGATGTGCACATTCAAGCCGACTGGCACGCTGCCTGGGTAGGTCGCTTGTTTCTGAGCCACAGCACCAACCTCAGCACAGGAGTGGCGACCCTCTTCTTGCCGCAGCTGTGGTACGACTCGGTGGTGGCAAAAGAGGTTGTCCCCGGCCGGCTGCAGACCGTCCACATCACCCTGGCACACCAGAGCTTGCTCCTCATCAAAGTCTATATGCCCACCAATGGCAGAGAGAGGGTAGCCTGCCTAGAGACCCTGGGCAACCTCCTGTGTGATGCCAGCGAGAACGATGACCTGCTCCTCATGGGTGGGGACTTCAAATGCACCATCAATGTGCTGTTAGACTGGATGGGGCCGGAGCTGCACCTGCCTTAGGCCTGCAAGCTGAAGACCGTGTTAGAGGCAGCGGATCTCATCGATGCCTGGTGGGTCCTCCATGCTGACATGCACCAATACACCTGGACAAAGATGAGTGCCAGTGGGATTACCATGGCCTGCCTCGACCACTTCTACATCAGCCAGCACCATCTGCTGTTACTGCGCGACAGCCACATCATCCCATCGGGCCTCTCAGACCATGCCCTGGTCTGCTGCAAACTGAGCCTGCCTGGCAGAGCATGCACGCGGGCCCCTTACTGGTGTCTCAACATCAGCCTGCTGCAGGACACCCATTTCAGGGACTGCTTCGCCCACCTCTGGAGGAGCTGGGAGGCTGCGTGAGCAGACTATTCCTCCTGGTGGCTGTGGTGGGACATGGGGAAGATCCAGATCCAGACATTCTGCCAGCTGTATTGCCAGCTGGCGGTGAGCGAGCTCTGCCGTCGCACCCAAGAGCTGGAGGAGGATATGGTGGAGCTTGAGGCAGCCCTGCTCCATGCGGGCAATGACACGGCACTCCTCGAGAGCCTCCAGTCCTGCAAGAAATGCCTGCGGGAGCTGGCAGAGGGTGCAGCACGCAGCTATGTGCCCACTGCCAAGTACTGGCAGAGGCCGACGCCCCGACCGACTTCTTCGGCCTGGAGAGGCGGCGGGCCACGGCAAAGACACTTGACCATCTCAAGACCCCGAAGGGACAGCTGCTCACGGACCCAGGCAAAGTGCGGGGCCATGCCATGGCCTTCTATCGGGACTTGTTTGTGGCTGAGCCCATTTGTCTGCAGGCCTCTCAGCAGCTGCATCAGGACCTGCCGCGCCTCGGCGCTTTGTAGGTCGAGGCCCTGGGGTGTGAACTCTCCCTAACAGAGCTCGAGGCTGCTGTGGGGGGGGCTTGCCTCGGGCAGGGCCTTGATGGACTGCCCATGGAATTTTACAGAGCCTTCTGGCTCCTCCTCAGGCCCAGGCTCCTCCACATCTTCCACGAGAGCCTTGCCGACAGGACCCTGCCGACCAGCTGCCGCTGGGCAGTGCTCACCTTGCTGGCCAAGAAGGGGGACCTCAGCTGCCTTAAGAACTGACGGCCCGTCTCCCTTCTGTGCACCAACTATAAGATCCTGGCAAAGGCACTGGGGAACCGTCCCCGCACCATCATGGCCTCTGTCATCGGGCCCGAGCAGAGCTACTGGGTGCCAGGCAGTACCATTCAGGACAACCTGTTTCTGCTCACGGCCGCGTTGCTTTATGGCCTGGATGTTGGCTTGGTCTCCCTGGACCAGGAGAAGGCCTTCAATCGCGTTGACCACCGGTACCTGCTTGGCACCCTCGAGGCTTTTGGCTTTGGGCCACTTTTCATCATGGCGCTCCGGGTCCTGTAGCACTATGCCTCCAGCCTGCTCAAGGTGAATGGCATGCTGTGCTCTCCATTCCCGGTGCATCTTGGCATACACCAGGGCTGCCCCCTGTCGGGCATGCTGTACACCCTGGCCATTGAACCACTGCCACATGCTCTGCAACGTTGCCTGACCAGCCTAACCCTGCCACTGGTACTGGGCCCAACCACCAGCCCCCTGATCTGGCTGACAGCATACGCGGACTACGTGACAGTCTTCCTGGGCAGCCAAGAGGATATGCAGGCCCTGGTGGACTGCTAACTCACCTATGAGCTCGCCGCATCAGCCCGTATCAATTGGGGCAAGAGCTACACGCTCCTGCTCAGGATGTGGGCCGGCACAACACCTCTGGACCTGCTGGGAGGCCTTGCCTGGCACTGGGAAGGCCTCAAAGCCCTGGGAGTGGTCCTGGGGCCGCCAGTCTTTGCAGCCCGCAACTGGGAGGACCTGGCAGAGGGAGTAGATGCCCGCCTTTAGTGCTGGCACTAGCGCCTGCCCGCCCTCTCTTACTGCGGCCGGCTCCTCATCACCAACAACCTGGCGGCGGCGACCCTGTGGCACCTCTGCGTGGTGCTGGACCCTCCGCTGAAGCTCCTGGAGAGACTGCAGCGGCTCCTGGTGGACTTCTTGTGGGACAGATGCCACTGGCTCCCACGAGCTGCCCTCTACCTGCCCACCGGTGAAGGGGGCCAGGGCCTGATTGTCCTGGCCAGCAGGGTGGCCCCTACCGGCTGCAAGCCCTCCAGTGGCTCCTGTATGCTGAAGGCCACCTCCCAAGGCGGCAGCTGGCATGCCGATTCCTGCAGCGAGTGGGGGGGGCCTCGGCTTTGACCAAGAGCTATTTCTGCTGGACCTCACCTTCCTGAACAGGGCGGTCCTTCCCCTGTTCTACCCCAGCATTGTGCAGGCCTGGCCGGTGGCTTTCCATCTCTGTCCCCAGGCCAGGCACCTGTGGTTCCCGCAACTGCTTTGGGAGCCCCTGGTCTACTACCCGGCCCTGCAGAGTGTCGTGCCAAGCCTGGCCTCCACCAACCTTGTGACTGCTCTCATTGAGGTGCACACCACCCACCTGGGGCACCTTGTTACCCTGCTCAGTTGGACTGGCTGTCACCTGAAGCCCTGGCTGCCCAGCTGGCTCTGCGCTCCGTCCACACCACGGGCCGGCTTCTGCGGTCCATTAGGGCCGCCCTCCCGAAGGAAGCAGTGACCACCCTGGAAGGCTATCTCCAGGCTCACCAGACCCTCCCCACTATGGACGCCACAGACGATGCCTTGCCACCACTGCCGGTCATCCCATCAGTGCCCAGCTAGCTGCCAGAGTGGCCCAACATGCTGTTTAGACTCTCTGTGCCCCCCAGCAGCAATACGAGCTGCCCTTTTGGCACCCTGTCCTGCAAGAGCCTCTACATGTGGGTGGTGCGCAACCGGCATGACCAGGTGCTGGCTGGCTGCCCTGACACCATGTGGCAGCAACGCCTGGCATGGCCCAGAACCCCAGCGTGGAGCACATTGTACAAGGCGCCCACCTCCAAGAAGACTGGCGACCTCCAATGGTGACTAGTGCACAGCATCCTGGTTACTGGCACCTTTGTGCACCACCTGGACCCAGTGGCCTCAGCGGCCTGCCCCTTCTGCCTGGGGGTGCTGGATGAGGACATTTTGCATGCTTTCCTCGACTGCCCCCAGCTGCAGCTGCTCTTTGCCAGCCTCAGAGTGCTGCTCCAGGCACTGGGCCAGGACTTCTTGGAGGACACCTACATCCACTCCTTTCTGTACCGGGTGGCCGAGCGGGCCGTGGTCAGCCTGGCCAACTTCCTGCTGGGCCAGGCCAAAATGACCACCCTGAAGAGCTGGCAAAACCAGCTCACTGGGACCGGGATGATCGATGCCCTGCAGCTCTTCCACCTGCTGGTGCGGGCCCACCTAGCACTTGAGTTCGAGCACATGGTCCTCCGGCGGACGGTGCCCACCTTTGAGGAATGCTGGGCCATCGAGGGGACACTGTGCCAAGTCAAGGCAGGATGCGTGCTCCTTGCCCTGTGACACCACCAGCTGCTCGAGGTGCAGAGACGCGTCCAGCAGGCCGAGGCCTTGGACTTTGTTCATGTGGGTCGACCCCTGAGGCCTCCATGGGTGTCCCCGCTGGCAAAACTGTAAATATATAAATAGTCCTTTTGTTCTTTGTGATTTTTGTGTGTGTTTTTTTAGTCTAGAGTATTCAGGCAGGCCTTGCAGGCCATGAGCCCAGGCCTTGTCCATGAGGCCCATTTCTTCGGGCCAACCTGTACATACTCTCTACTGTCCCCGATTTGTCACCCTCCCTGGAATAAATGCCTCTTAAAAGTCAAAGTCTTTCTTTTTGAAGCTCACTGATCACTAATTAAATTATGTTCATCTTTTGGAGTTATTTGTTTCCTAGTAACATCTTACTCTAATAACCAAGATTTACTTTTCCAGGCAGCAGTCTTAAGAGTTACCACATTGCCTCCCACACATTGTAATAATACACATCCTTCTGTGTAAGAGGAATAAATACATCACCCTATATAGCTTGGGAGTATATCAACCACAGTATAGATATTATGGACAAGCATCACATATTCCCCGCTCCTTAAAACTTGACAAATTCACTCCGCATAATTCCAACACTTTTTTTTTATTTTAGGTGCATGACAAGCTCCTAACTAGAACTTGGAACCTTTATTCAACTGGATCAAATTTCTTGTACTTTGCAGTGAAATAGCATTCCACTTCACTGACATTTATCTGCCTTTCACTAACAATTACATCAGGATTGTACCACACTTTGACTTTTAAGAAACATTTATTCCAGGGAGGGTGACAAATGGGGGGGGACAGTAGAAGTCATGTACAGGTTGGCCTGAAAATCTGGGTCTCGAGGACAATGCCTGGGTTCATGGCCTGCAAGGTCTGCCCATACACTCTAGACAAAAAACAAAAACACAAAGAACAAAAGGATTATTTACATATATACAGTTCTGCCAGTGGGGACACCCAGCAGGGCCTCAGGGCATAAGGGGTCAGCCTGCATGGACACAGCCTGAGGTCTTGGCTCACTGGATGTGCCTCTGCACCTTGAGCAGCTGACATCACAGGGCAGGGAGCTGGCTTCCCACCTCAACTTGGCACAGTTCCCCCTCAATGGCCCAGCATTCCTCAAAGGTGGACACCGTCCGCCAAAGGACCACATGCTCAAATCCAAGTGAGAGGCAGGACCGCACCAGCAGGCAGAAGAGCTGCAGGTCATCGTCCATCCCAGTCCCGGTGAGCCGGTTTCACCGGCTCTTCAGGGTGGCCATTTTGGCCTGGCCCAGCAGGAAGTTGGCCAGGCTGACTGCAGCCCGCACGGCCGCCCAGTATGAGAAGGAGTAGATGTAGGTGTCCTCTGAGAATTTCCAGTCCAGTGCCTGCAGCAGCGCCCCAAGGGTGGCAAAGAGCGGCTGCATCTGGGGGCAGTTGAGGAAGGCATGGAAAATGTCCTTGTCCAGCACCCCGGGTAGAAGGGGCAGGCTGCTGAGCCCACCGTGTCCAGGTGGCGCACAAAGGTGCCAGTGGCCAGGATACCATGCACCAATTTCCACTGGAGGTTGTTGGTCTTCTTGGCGGTGGGTGCCTTGTACAGTGTACACCACGCTGGGGTACCCCGGGCCATGCCACGTACCACCACCACCACCACAGTGTCGGGGAGGCCAGCCAGCACCTGGGCATGTCAGGTGCACACCACCCACATGTAGAGTCCCTTCTGAGGCAGTGTGCCAAAGGGGCAGCCTGTATTACTGCTGGGGGGCACAGGGAGCCTAAGCAGCATGTCGGGCTGCTCAGCCAGCTCACTGGCCACCGCTGGGATGATTGGCAGTGGTGGAAAGGCATAACCCACAGCATCCACGGTGGGGAGGGCCTGGTGAAACTGGAGGTAGCCCTCTAGGGCGGTCACTGCTTCCATCGGGAGGGTGGCCCTAATGGCCCATAGAAGCCAACCTGTGGTGCGGACAGAGCGCAGTGCCAGCCGGGCAGCCATGGCTTCGGCTGAGAGCCAGCCTGACTGAGCTGGGTCCAGGAGGTGCCCCAGGTGGGTGGTGTGCGCCTCAATGAGAGCAGCCATGAGGCTGGCAGAGGCCAGGCTTGGCATGACATGCTGCATGGCCAGGTTGTAGACCAGGGGCTCCTGAAGCAGTTGTGGGAAACACAGGTGCCTGGCCTGGGGACAGAAATGGAAGTCATCCCGCCAGGCCTGTACCATGCTGCGCTAGAACAGGGGAAGGACCACTCTGTTCAGGAGGGTGAGGTCCAGCATAAAGAGCTCCCGGTCACAGCCAAGGCGCCCTACTTGGTGCAGGAACTGACACACCAACTGCTTCTATGGGAGGTGGCCCTCAGCATACAAGAGCTGCTGGAGGGTTTGCAGGTGGTAGGCAGCCACCCCACTGGCCAAGTCGATCAGGCCCTGGCCCCCCTCACTGGTTTTCATAGATTTCATAGACATTAGGGCTGGAAGGGACCTCGGAAGATCATCGAGTCCAGCCCCCCGCCCAAAGGGCAGGAAGTCAGCTGGGGTCATAGGATCCCAGCAAGATAAGCATCCAGTTTCATTTTGAAGGTGTTCAATGAAGGCGCTTGAACAACCTCTGGTGGCAGGCTGTTCCAGACCTTGGGGGCTCGGACAGTAAAGAAATTCTTCCTTATGTCCAGCCTGAAACGATCTTATAGTAGTTTGTGACCATTCGACCTCGTCATCCCTTGGGGCGCTTTGGTGAACAAACGTTCCCCCAGATACTGGTGGTCACCCCTGATAAACTTGTAGGTGGCCATCAGTTCACCCCTGAGCCTGCGCTTTTCCAGGCTAAAGAGCCCCAGGGCTCTCAGCCTGTCATCGTAGGGTCTGCTTCCCTGACCTCTGATCATGTGCGTGGCTCTTCTCTGGACTCTCTCAAGCTTCTCCACATCCTTTTTGAATTGTGGAGCCCAAAACTGAACGCAGTACTCCAGCTGCGGCCTCACTAAGGCCGAGTACAGGGGGAGAATGACGTCCTGGGATTTGCTTGAGAAGCATCTATGGATGCAAGCCAGCATTTTGGTCGCTTTACTAGCTGCAGCATCGCATTGCAGGCTCATGTTCATCTTGTGGTCAATGATGACCCCCAAGTCTCTTTCTTGCATAGTGGTAGCCAACATAGCACTGCCTAGCCTATAAGGATGCTGCGGGTTTTTTTTTCCCCAAGGTGGAGAACCTTGCATTTATTGGCGTTGAACACCATCAGATTCTCATCCACCTGGATCAGATTCTCATCCGCCTCAGTGAGCCTGTCCAGGTCAGCCTGGATCATCCGCCTGTCTTCTGGTGTGGATGCTTTGCCCCAAAGTTTGGTGTCATCTGCGAACTTGGCCAGTCCGCTTCTGACTCCAGTGTCCACATCGTTAATGAAGATGTTGAACAGTATGGGTCCAAGGACAGAGCCCTGGGGGACCCCACTGGTCACCGGACACCATGATGAGTGACTTCCATCAATTACTACCCTCTGGGTCCGACCCCGGAGCCAATTTTCCAGCCAGTGGATCGTGGAGGACCCAAGGCGACAATTGGCCAGTTTCTCCAAGAGACGATCATGGGACACCAGATCGAAGGCTTTTTTGAAGTCAAGGTATATGACATCAATCTCATCTCCCTTGTCCAGGTGATAGGTCACCTGGTCGTAGAAGGAAATGAGATTGGTCAAGCGAGACCTACCCGCAACAAACCCGTGCTGGCTATCCCTTATGATGTTGGCGTCAGCCAGTCCATTAAGGATGGCCTCCTTAATAAACTTTTCTAAGATCTTCCCCGGGATAGAAGTCAGGCTGATGGGCCTATAGTTAGCCGGATCCACTTTCCTCCCTTTCTTGAAGATAGGCACCACATTGGCCTTCTTCCAGTCTTCGGGCACTACACCAGAGCGCCAAGAGTTTTCAAAGATCCGCGTTAGAGGCTGGGCTATGATGCTCGACAGCTCCTTGAGTACCCTGGGGTGAAGATTGTCAGGGCCAGCTGACTTGAAGGTATCCAGCTTCTCAAGATGTTCCTTCATGAAGTCAGCATTGATGGAGGGCAGGCGATCACCCTCACCCGGACTTCCCAGCCCAGTAGCAGGCATGGGTGTCCCATGGGGCTGATGAAAGACCGACGCAAAGTACCTATTTAATAGGTTGGCTTTTTCCTGGGCGTCAGTTGTCAGTTGCCCCATCTAGTTCAGCAGGGGTCCAACGTTGCCCCTGCTTTTCCTCATGCTCCCCACATATCTGAAAAAGGACTTTTTATTGTCCTTGATGCTCAAAGCTAGCTGGAGATCAGTTGCAGCCTTGGCTTTCCTGGTCTGCTCCCTACAGGACCGGACCAGTGCAGAATAATCCTCCTTGGAGGTGACTCCCATCCTCCATCCTTTGTAGGCCTTTCTTTTTAGCCTCAGGAGGTCTGCTAGGTCCCTGGAGAGACAGGGGGGCTGCTGTGCCCTCTTGCTGCCTTTCCTCCGAGATGGAATAGACTTAGTTTGTGCATTGAGGATCGCTCCCTTGAGGAGCGACCACTCTTCTTGAACTCCCCTCTCCCTGTGGTCACAGTCCCTTAGGGCCTCACTGAGAAGCCTCCTGAGCTTATCAAAGTCGGCTTTCCTGAAGTCAAGGACTTCTGTGTTGCTGACCAACTTGCCAGCTTTTCGGCGGATGGTGACGGTGATCAGCTCGTGGTCGCTGTCACCCAGCTTCCCATCAATCACTAGGTCGCCAACTAGGTCATCCCCAGTAGCCAGCACCAGGTCGAGCAGCGCTTTGCCTCTCGTTGGCCCATAGACTTCTTGAGTCAGGTAGAGGTCATCCACGCACGAGAGGAAGCTCTGCGACCGCTCAGATTTTGCTGAGCAATCCTCCCACGAGATGTCTGGGTAATTGAAGTCACCCATGACAACCATGGTCCTGGAGCAAGCTGCCTCAGCCAGTTCCTGGGCAAACTCCTGGTCTAGCTCAGGACTTTGGGTGGGAGGTCTGTAATAGACTCCCACCATTGTGTCCCCTGTGCCGTGTTCCCCACGGATTTTCACCCAGAGGGTCTCCAGCCGTCCACCCTGGTCGCCAATATCGGCTTGCAGGGACGCGTAGCTTTCCTTAACATAGAGAGCTAAACCCCCGCCACTTTTCTCTACACAATCCCTCCTGTACAGGGTATAGCCATCTATCCCTGTGGTCCAGTCATGGGTGGAGTCCCACCAGGTCTCCATTATCCCTATGACATCGTAATTGTTTGCACTGAGCAGGAGGATAAGCTCCTCCTGCTTATTCCCCAAGCTCCTGGCATTAGTGTACAGGCAGGCAAGTGCCCCCTGGGGGGCTCCTTCCTTGCCCACAGATTTTACCAGGGCTGGGGCGGGCTCCCTTGAGTGCCGTGATCCGCTGGCTTTGCAAGGATTGCTCAGCAGGCCAGCAGTGGCGGTAGTCCCCCCGTCCCGCAGCGGGCTTAGTTTAAAGCCCGGTGGAGCAGGTCAGCCAGTCTGGCTGAGAAGAGCCTCCTCCCTAGGGGAGAGAGGTGGAGACCATCTCTTCCCAGCAGCTTGCTGCCTTTCTCGCCAAAGAGCGGGCTGTGGTCATGAAAGCCAAAGCCTTCCTGACGACACCAGCGCCGCAGTCTTTGGTTGACCACATAGATCCTCCTGTCCCTTCTCAGCCCATAGCCTGAGACTGGGAGGATCGACGAGAACACCACCTGTGCCCCCAGACCCTTAAGCCCCGCTCCCAAATCCCTGTAGTGCCTCATGACCTGGCTGGGAGTGCTCCGAGCCGTGCCCACATGAATAAGGAGCATGGGATAGTGGTCTGTGGGTTTGAGGAGCTTGGGGATCCTCTCCGCAGTGTCCCAGATGTGGGCCCCTGGGAAGCAGCAGACTTTCCAGGCTAAGGGGTCGGGGTGGCCCCTCTGTCCCCCTCAGGAGGGAGTCTCCCACAACAAACACCTTACGTTTTGTCTTGGGGAGAGCAGGGGCGGGAGCTGCAGTTAGGCCCATGTTGCCTGTGGGGGCCGGCAACTCAGCAGGCTCTGCTGGGGCAGCAAGAGGTGCGTACCTGTTGCTCAGTTCTGGCGGGGGAGGGGCTTGCTGCGGCGGGCCTTAGGACCCTTGACCACCTTGGTCCATGCCCCTGGCTGGACACAGCAGGAGGTCCCAGAATCCTCCTCTGGCCTGGAGGGAGACTGTGATCTACCCTCTGCCTCCCGGGGGAGAAGGGCCTGGCAGTAGGAGTCTATCTCCTGCTCGCAGTCCCTGATGGCACGCAGTCTGTGGACTGTGGCCTGGAGCTCCTCCAGCTGGCGCGCCAGAGACCCCAAAAGGGAACAGACCCCACAAGGGGAGGTCGCCATGCTCCCAGGCCCCAGAGCCTGAAAAAGGGACAGGCAGCCTCCACAGCCGAGAGCCAGGGGCTCTGTCTGCGTGGAGCTTGGAACCAGGGGGCTGGTGTGCAGGTAAAGGGCAGCTCGCAGGAGCCAGTGGAAGTGTCCCAGAGGAAGTCCACTAGGAGCCACTGCAGTCTCTCAAGTAGCTAGGGTGGAGGGTCCAGCACTGCACAGCAGTGCCATAGGGTCGCCACCGCCAAATTTTTGGTGATGAGGACCCAGCCTCAGTAGGGAGGGTGGGCAAGTGCCATCACCAGTGCTGCAGGCAGGCCTCCACTCCCTCTGCCAAGTCCTCCCAGTTGTGGGCTGCAAAGGCCGGCAGTCCCAGGCACACTCCCAGGGCTTTGAGGCCTTCCCTGTGCTAGGCGAGGCCCCCCGGCAGGTCCGGAGGTGGATTGCCGGCCCACGTCCCAAGCAAGAGTTTTTCACTCTTGTCTCAGTTGTTGCGAGCTGACGCAGCGAGGTTTGTACCAGAAAAAACAGCATATTGGAATGCAACCTTTATCCAGTAAGGCAGCATTAAATGTGGCACTTGATTTCACACTGGAATAGCTTACTGTCCATGCTTTTATTTAAGACGGGTAAATTTAGAAATCCTCAAAACTTTCACCACCAGAAAGCAGCAGTAATATCATGTTAAACATTTCAAACAAACAGCTAATTAAGCCAGAAGGCATAACTGTGATCTAGAATGTCATACAGTATAATAAAAACCAAAAAAAAAAAAAAAAAAATGATCTTTTCTAGGTCAACTCTTTAACTCCTGTTTTAATTACAGCATCTCTTTTAAAAAGATCTCCAGGCTTCAGTTAAAGCCTGAAAGTGACAGCTTCCATCTTATCTTTTGGTAAGGTGGTTAGTTATCCTTAAAGCTATTTCTTATATTTAGTTGCAATTTGTCTAGCTTCAGCTTCTAGACACTAATTTTTTTTCTACCTTTTTTTGCTTGATTAGAGACACATCTACCATTAGAAATCTCCTCTCATAAAGGAGTAATGGGATTTTTTTTTTCATATCTCTCATATGAATGCTGTAGCAAAGCATGGTTTAACTATCCTTGTCTGATTTGCAAAAGACTTGAAAAAAATATACAAGATCAGGCAAAAGTACATCATAAGCCCCTAAGATGTTGGATATTATCCCAATTTTTGGTTACAGGAATAACCCTGCAATGACAAAACTTTAATGTGGAATTAGCAGGAAAAAGTGCCACACATGGTCTTAATGTATGGTTCTTCAATTTAAAAAACCCCACAATTAAATTATAAAATAATTTGGTGTGTATGTATATGATATGGTAGAGGTTCTTTTTTGCTTTTCTATACACACATGTGTCTCTACAATTTCCAAAGCAGTAGTGATGTTAGAAGTTGTCCAATAAGGCTTTGAAAAATTGTCTGAAATCTAATGTAGAGGTGGCAAAATGGTGGTATGTGGACACCAGCAAAGCAAGAACGTGTTAATACAGTGTAATATGGTATACAATATAGGTTTCAATTGAGCTACAACTTTTAGAAGAAAAGCTGAGACCGCAATAAAACCTGACAGACAACAAGATGGATAATTCCTGCGTACTTCTCAGTCTGCTGCCCAAAAAGAAAAACATTAGTTTCTATACTTAAATGTTATCCAGTAGCTAGACTTCAATCTATATTATGTATACAATTAATTGTGGTCTACCCCTATAAATGTTCATCATAGCTTCCTATAGCATGGCAAATTTTTAAATCTGAATTCAGTCAGTCCAGAGTTAGTGGTTTTCTCCACAATGCTAGATGCAAACATTTAATGATTTCTATCACTGCTAATTAAGTATTGCCATTTTAAGTTACATAATATTTTATAACAATTCTAAATTGTATTTTGCAAGAAATGTGTTTCTCAAGAAGGCAGGGAAATAACGACAATGGTATGAGTGAGAAAGTTTGTACGAGCCAGTACTATTCAAATTGCCCCCTAGCATTTTTTCCCCATAAGTACTCAGGCTCCACTTGTAAACTCCTATTCTAATCTTGTGAAATGCAACTTTAAACCTGTTTCTTTCTTCATGTGTGTCCAACTTACTTGGTAATTATATGAACCAAGGTCACTTCAGAATTATGAAGTGAATTCTAATGTGTATTTTTAGTGTTGAGCTAGGCTGCCCTAATAGACACAAAATGCTCGAACAGTACACCATCGTGTTTTTGCACCTTACCCTTAATGCTTTTTTTTTTTCTAAAGTGTAGGTAAACAAATACTACCTTGCATGTATCCACAACACAGAACATTAAACAACTGTATAAAGTACCATGTTGTTCTGAATGTAAGTCAACCCTACCTATAAGACAAACCTACATTTTCAGGTTCAATTTTAGGTAAAGCAGCTTCCACCCTTCTTCCCCACCCAAATATAAATCAGTAACTATAGATAAAGACATTAAACTGCTATTGCCCTTACAAAATAACACAGGAGAATAAAATAACTAAGGAAGGACCCAATTGGTTAAATACAGTGAAAATACTAAAATAACTACACAAAAAAAAATATGACCTGGTATTTTTATTGTATAAACAAATATATTGCAAGAAAACAAAGTCAAGCCTGAAGGGAGCCCAATTATTGGTTGACTAAAAGTATAAGATGAGTGTGATTTTTATGGTGATTTTTTTTAAAGGAAAAAAAGGTGGCTGTATCAGGATAATACAATATTACACACAGCTAATATCAAACTATGTAAGACAGAGACACCACTAGATTTAAAGGTGAATGTTAGTCCCCGACTTCATGCGGTGCCCAACAACTAGGGAGGCGATGGTCCAATTACCCATGGATCCTGTTACTCATTAGCCAGAGCAGAGCAGGGAGCAAACACCAGCAGACATTGCTCGCAACAGCTTTACTGAAAATGGAGACAGCTTTATGCAAGCTCTCTCACAATAAAAGATAAGGAGTAGCCCTGAACAATAGGTTCTTCCTACATTTATACACTTTAGTTTATACTCATCAACATTCACTCCACCTCTGTCCAACCTCTGTTCCACCCATTTCTCCTCCCATCTTAAGCTCCACCTCTGTTTATTGTTTGCTTCATTAGCATGGAATTGCCTATGCATTTCATAAATTTACATGGCTTTTTGCTATGAGTGTTGATTTCTCTTCTTTGGTCAGTGGGTGAACTTTGACTAAAACTTGGAAGCTTCTGGAGACTTCTTCACCAATCACCATTCACCTTTTTGCATATGTTCATCTTGGATTCTGTTACCAATTCCATGTTGTTTTTCACATTCCCGTTTGTTTTTCTGTCTCTAGTTCTACCATCTTCCACCTTTTTTGGGCCCCTGTATCTTATCTCATTCCTTACAGTAGCTGGTTCACAGCACACAGACTCATACAGATTTACTTGCTGCCTTTTCCTCAGAAAATGGTTGACACAGTTAAAATGGTTACTTAGCATAGGCAAATGGCTGGCTTAGCTATCATTCTGCCTTGTGGTCAGCAACTTTGCTAAGCCACAGGTCATGTGTTGTATATGTTGCCCTGTGGGGTCAGGCCAACTCTCAGGATCTCAATATTGTGCTGTTGAACAGGAGGGTGTGACAAAATTGCACATATACAAACACACAAATCAATTAGGTGCATATATACGCACACTACCAGCTCAGTCACATACACATCCAAACCAGCCTAGGCATATGCATACCTACCACCAATTCAAGCACATACACTATACATTCCAAAAGTTAGACACAGATCACTAATTTGTATATCATGCACTCAATGACTTACACACACACACACACACACACACACACACACTCACCAGTTCACACACATATAACCCACCTACACATACACACAGGTAAATTCCTAACTTGGATGGTACAGTGTTCATGTGTGTGCTTGGGGTACCTGGAATACTTGGGGGAAGGTTCAGGTGAGAGAGAGAGAGAGAAATAAAGTGTAGAGAGTGAAAGTTGCCAGAACGGGGATTAGAACCAGGCAACTACAGAGAAGCTGGCTGAAGAACTGAGACTTGGGTTTACTTAAGGCAGACTGGAGCTGAAAACTGAGGCAGACAACTGAGATGGGGGGGGGGGGGGCAGATAAGTGGTGGCAAGAAAGGAAAGAAACCAAAGCAGGAAAGAAACCGAGGCAGAAACCTGGTTGCTCAGGGGAAAAGGAAAAGGCAGTGGGGATAAGACAGTGGCAAAGAAACAGGGGGCTTGGAGGCAGAGAGGAGCTCAGGACAGGTGTTGGAGGTAGCAGTGAGCCAGAAGCAGGAGAGGGAGAAATGAGACAGAAGTGAGAGGGGTGAGGAGCAGAGATTGGAGCAGGGCCAAACCATAGTAAAGCAAAACCCAACTTAGGTGTCCAAATAACAGTTTTATTAAACAGACAACACAATACACAACCCCATGAAGTTATTTGTTCACACACACACACACACACACACACACACACACACAAGCACTCACAATGGCAGCAGCAGAAAGAGACTCAGTGGAAGAGTTGGAGTTCAGGTAGGGAAGAGAAGCAGAGTCCAAGTCCTTGGTTGAAAAGGGGGTGGGGAGCTATAGCTACCTATCCAGGCTGGAAAGGGGTCCTTGTCCAGTAGGTGTTGTCCAGAGTGGGGTTGCCAGTAGGGCCTCTGGGTGGGTAGGTGGTGTGGCATGCTGCTGGTCCAGATGGAGAGGGCGTCCCTGGGTGGGCCTGTCTTCACTGCCCCTTTTTAAAAGGGCATACTTTGTTTGACCCTAGTGACAGGAGGCATGCCCAGGCAGGGGTCAGCCCCTGGCATACTGAGCATGTGTGCTCCATGCAGGGATGTGCAGTTTTGGGTGTCTGTAATGGTGGGGTACAATGGTAGAGTTGCTGGTTCTGCAGGGTCTTTTGTCTTTCAAATGCTGGGTTCTTGTCTCTGATCCTGGGTGAGTTCTGTGGTTCCTGGATGAATCAATGCGAGGTGATGGCCTGGTCATTACAAGCCATTCAGCAGAGGCCTGCTACCATTGTATTTCAATCATTCCCAATCACTCTCATTCATCCCGGAACCAATTTACATGGTAGGGTGTAACAGGTACCGTTTCAGAGCTTAGCCAAACTGTGACCCGCTCCCCTGTTCCTGCAGCAACCACCCACCTTCTCACCTGCCATGCCTTGATATTAATTAATTAGTTGGTATTAGTTAGCGGGAGGCTGCCATTCTCCAGCCCTGTTGCCAGGGGGCACTATCTGCAGCTCCTTTCCTCCCCAATACCGCAGCCCAAGCCTCGCAGATGTAATCACCGTTGTCGCTATCCTTTGCTGCCCCCTCCTGGCGTTTCTGGGTCCAACTTGGGTCTCCCTACAACGCGGCCCCTTATCAGGGGCTCCCAGTGCCCAAACTGGGGCTTCAATCACGCGCCCCACCCCTCTGGGGCTCGCCGTGCCCCCACCTGGGGGTCTCAAAATGCTGCCCCCTGTCTGAGGCTCACCGTGTCCAACTTGGACTTTCTAATAATACTGCCCCCTCTCTGGGGCTCGCTATGCCCACACTGGGCATCCTAACAATACTGCCCCCTCTCTGGGGCTCGCTGTGCCCACGCTGGGCTTCCTAACAGTACTACCCCCTCTCTGGGGCTCGCTGTGCCAACGCTGGGCTTCCTAACAGTACTGCCCCCTCTCTGGGGCTCGCTGTGCCCACGCTGGGCTTCCTCAAATGCCCCTCTCTGAAGCTGGGGTCTATACCCCCTGTATGCTGCGCCCTTACTGGTGCCTGGGTTCCCACCGTACTGTGGGTCTCCTATGAGGATACTGCGCCCTCCCTGGGGCTAGGGCCCCACACTCCTGTGGGTCCCTATGAGGCCTCCTCCAACCCCCAATAGCCTCACCCAAACCACTGGTTTAAACAACCACAACAACAAAACAAAAAGCCCCTGGGCTGTAACATAAATGGAAGCCGCCTGGCTAAAACAATGTTGATCAAGCCTCTGAGAGCTGCCATAAGCTGTTGCTACAGTCAGGCTTTTCCTCACCTCCTGCCTTAGGGAGCTCCTGCCCCTCTGGCTGCTGGAAATGAACTGCCCCTGGTCTCAGCTCCTTGGGCTTCATAAGGGCCAGGCCCTGCCCCCTCTGGTCAGCTGACCTTCCCTGGTTGCCCCGGCAACCCGCAGCTGCGCTCCTTAGCCACTGCTAGGGCTCCTTCTCTAACAGTTTTCACCTCTTCAGGCACAGAGCCCCTGAGTGCTCTGTGACAGAGGGTTACATGAATCATACAGTTACAACACAGGGGATGCCCGGGCAGAGGACAAGATGGAGGCTTGGCATACAAAATGGAAACTTTAAATGACTTATGCTAACTTACATATATAGGCGTAAAACAGTAATCACACAATATAAAAGCAGTACAAGCATAATAATTATCACTTATAAAACAGTGGGTATCAATATCAAAATAGCAGAGAACTTATTTGCAAAAAGGGGAGAGAAAAATAAAAATTACTAACTGAAATAAAATGTTAACTCTTATCCTACATCTTAGCTTACTTATACTTATCTATAGGGAATAGAGAGGAGAGAAAAAGTCAGCAATGTTTGGGGAAGGGGAGGGAATGCATTTTAAAATAAATAAAGTAAAAAACAAACAAACTGGGGGTTTTGCTACATATTCAGCTGCAAATCCAGTACTCCCTAATAATACAAATTATTGTTACCCTAACATTGAAGTGAAACTGGATCACAAAGCAAAAGCAACAACTTGTATTTAAATATGAAAATTAAGTGCTGGGCTACTTGGCAGTCATTAAAAAAGTAATCAAAGCACAAGGATAGTTAACCATGTGCGCCTGATACAAGGAAATGGAGCCTAAAATTCCCACCTCTCCAAAATAATACTGTGGGTCACATGAACTCCTTGTGCCTTCTGAGGCTGGAGGGGCATAGCAATTGTCTGTGGGCAGTGGCAGCAGCGGTGTTAGTGGTGGCGTTGTGGCAGCAGTGAGTGGGGACCTCCTGTAGGTGGCTGTGGTGACAGTGACAGGGGCTTTCTGAGTGGAGACCACCCACAGGTGGCTGTAGCAGTGGCATTGGCGGGGTGGGGGGTATGATGAGTGCCAAGCAGCAATCAGAGACCACCCGCAGACACCTCTGGCAGTGTCAGCGGCTGGGGAGCAGGACAAGCAGCAGAGGCAGCGATGCCCAATCTTGGGCTGGGGACACGGCCAGTCTCTGGGGGTGCATTTGTACCCACGTGCACCCCCTATGCATCCCCAGTGGTGGGACAGGAGTTCTCAATTTGCAGACACTGAAGACCTTGTTCTTAGGCATTCTTACTCTACCTAAAAATCTTTGCAAATTGTTCCCAGGAGATATGAAACCTCTTACACCACATCCACTAGTGAAGCCAATATGCTATGCAAGAGGTGGGTTGGGGAGGATATAATTCTTTCCTAACCTTATCCTAAGCACACCATTTTCAACTGGGAATGTCTAAGTGAGGGTCAGTGTAAAATACAATCATGACATTTTCCAAAATCCAACGTCAGATTCAGCAGATAGGAAGTTTGCATCAATAATAAAAAAAATATTTAATCACTATATAAACTAATTGAGGCAATGAAAACAAAGCCAAAACCCAACATTTAAAGCCTGAAATAGAAATTCTAGGATATCAGTTTAGCTGGAACCAGTAATGGGGAAATCTGCCAAGTGTAGGGATGTCCTCAAGGTAATCCATCTCTCTTATGCTCACCGAAATTTAGCTGAACTTCTTTATTCCATCAAAATTTCCATCAGGTATGCTAAAGAAAGACAGCAGTCCAGTACCTCTAGGACCAGCTAGTCTTGAAATAATGCAAGAACAGTGGCTAGTTCTGAAAAATGAAACTACTTCGTTTGCCCTTTTGACATTCATCTTGAGCATAGGTCTGAGGTTTTTCTCACCTTTCAAGATGCTTTTCTTGAAACAGTCAGTCCTAAAATAAGTGGCAATTTGACATTTTGTTGTTGTTGAATTCAAATTTATGGGCTTCCCTTACAGAGTGGGTAATGGAGAAATAAATGCAAGACTTAGAGAAGGAATTTTGCCTAATCCACATTGGGTTGTTCTCTGAACATATGTGGCATGTGAAATACACTGCTGTTTCTTAAAGTGACCTGTCAGCTAATGGCATGAGAGCAGAGGTCTGCTATTCCTTAGGGTGTTAAAAATGATTCTTCCGTGCTAATTCATAGTTATTTTTCAAGTATTTCTTCAAGAACAGTACTCCCAGGTGATTATGTTGCCTCAAGTTTAATGATACTTTTGCACAAAAAATAAAAAGCAATTCTTCTGACCTTTTGATCAAGGGAGAAGGAATCTCAAATCAAAAACATATTTCTATGATAAAAGATTCCTTGTCCTTTTAATAGTTCACAGGCAACACTTTACATAATGGCCTGAGTCATCCCCCAAGTGCTTCCATTACCTTTCTCATCACTAATTATAGATACCCAAGGGACCTGCTTCATTTGTCCGCTTACTACCCTAGGAAGTTTGCCACTATGATCACTTTCCTTACTCTGTTCTACTGTTACTAATTCCTTTGTTTTTAATGATCCTTCAGCCATTCTTCCTCATCTGAGGATGTCAAATTCCTTTTGACACTGGTTTTAGTGAAAAGCCATTTTCTGGGGAAAGGCAATATTAAGCTCTGGTCTTCTTAGTCTTCATTACTATTAAAGTTTGGGATCTTCATTGTGAAGCTTCAAGAGCCAGGGCAAGGTCTGAGACTCCTTCAGCATCCCAAGTGAATGATGCAGAAACAGTGCTAGAGTATAGAAATCTCTAGTCAAACCTCAGGAACTTCTGATCTCCTAGCTCAGTTCTGGGCTCCAGTCTTCAAGAAACAGACTCCAAGACAGAAATCTAGCCCAGGTCTCAGACTATGTTCAAAGCAAAGCTAGTGACCAGCAACTAGGAAATCCGACATACTGAAAACAACAAGGAAAGGAAAGAAATCAGGATACAGCAAGAGGGTCAGGAAAGCAGGCAGGAATTTCAGAACAAGTGTAAGGAAATTATCCAAAGAAGAAAAGAGATGCAAGTCTCACACCAGAAGTGAGGGTCATTGCTGTAGATGTATGGAGTCAAGAAGCTAAATCAAAAAAGAGGCATATTAAGCAGCTGCTTCAGCTGTCCTTAAAGTTTGTGTCTTGACTAATCAGGCAAACCAGCTCATGGTTGTGGCCAATCAGCTGGGACTTATCAAGGTGTCAAGCCACTGCCCAACTGGTCTCCATGTCATCTGGCAGGATTTTACTCTTACAAATAGATTTCCTTGAAATTAAATATAGCAAAGTTTGGCTTTTTGTTATCACAATGGAAACGACAGACACCTACTTAAGAGTGGCACCTAAAACTAGTCTTCACTATTGTGGAGAGCTTGGCACTAGCAGCCTGGCTGCTGGCTCAGAAAAGGCTTCCAGCAATTAGTCGAGTATTCCCACCAATCAGAAGATGGCTGTGAGAGGCTTGCCCTACCCCACCCCACCCCTACCCAGGGTGAGGCAAAGTCTGAACCTGGTTGGGGACTACCCAGAGCCCCCAAAGGATATAAAAAGAGCAGAGTGCCCAGCACATGAGAGAGAGTTGTCAGCGTCAAGGGATAAAGAAGAGGACAGGACAAAAGAAGAGCTGGTTAGAGCTGGCCAGCTGAGGGAGGGGGGCAGGGGAGTGGTGTAGCAGATGCCATTGCCCTGAACTGCCTGAAGACCCCCTTGGTGTGATGAGAGTGGCAGATGGTCACAACCTCCATTCAGTTCACAAGTGGTGCATACTGGTGAGACCCTGGGAGCTTCACGAGGTGGCTAGAGTCTCCACCCCCACTCCCACTCAGTGCAGACAGCACTTTACAGAGGGTCCCAGAAGGACCAAGACCCCGGGAGCTGCTCAAGGCAGCTTGGGTCCCTAACCCCAGCATGAGGCTGGGAACTCAGTGCAGGGGCACTGCATAGAAGGTCCCTGAGGGACCGAGATGCTGGGAGCTGCTTGAGGTGTCTTCAACTCCTGGCATGCACCCAGGGCTCAGTGCAGACTTCACTACATGGCAGGTCCAAGATGAACCAAGGCCCTAGGACCATGCAAGGTGGCCCAGGCCTCCAACCCTGAGCAGAAGGGAGAGCCTCTGGGAGCATGCAATGGTGCTTGGGGCTACTAGCAGGCAGATGGCTCAGATGGAGCCAGAGGCCCAAAAGGCCCCTGCAGTGAGGAGCAGCTCAGCTGAGGGGATGCTGACCATTCACATGGCCCTGGAGTTGAGAGTTACCAGGGAAAGGGGTCCCCACTGGGGAGGGAACACCCTGGACAAGCCTTCCAGGTGGGCTATTTTGGAAAGCATCCATGCTAGGGCCCCCCAATGGCTGGGAGCACTAGGGATCCTCTCTCTCCTCGGAAGTGATAGATGTTTATGTACATATGGGGGGGTATATATATATATAATTTTTCTTGTGTTAATGTAAATACATTTGTATATATTTATGTGTGTAATATATATATATATCTCAATTTTTTTTCTTGTGATATGTTAATGTAAATAAATGTGTATATACTTAATAGGGCTGTGAGAGACTTCGGACAGAGCTTTGGATACGAAGAAGCTTTGGATGCTCCAGTGTTTGAAGCAGCATGTCCAGATCAAAGCACTGGCTTTGTTAGGCTTTCTGAAATGGTTCAGAGCTTCTGAAGCACTTTGGAAAAGCTTCAGAGCCACTTTGTTGATCCGTCCATAGGGTATAATGGGGAAACATTGAAATATCTACAACTTTGTTATTTTTTGTCTGATTTGAATGAAATGTTCAGGGATTATAGTCCCTGCTGAGAGCATGAATTCTGTCAAGTTTCAGTGCAGGGGGTTTGGGGGAACTGCACCCCAAATTCTTGAAACCAAAACTCATGTCACGTCTATGTTACACCACAGGGGGGTGAAAACTGCAGGCATAGTATCCCCTGATGAGGCCACAAAACCTGCCAAGTTTCAAGAAGATCAGTGCAAGGGTTCAGGAGGAACTTTACCCCAAATTCTTGAAAGCAGATCTCATGTCACGTGCATGTGTTAAAACACAGGGGGGTGAAAACTGCAGAGATGGTGGTCCCTGCTGAAGACAGAAAGCCTGCCTAGTTTCAAGCATATTGGTGCAGGGGGCTGGGGGGAATTGCACCCCAAATTCTTAAAAGCAAAACTCATGTCATGTCTATGTGTTACACCACAGAGGGTGAAAACCACAGACCTAGTAGCCCCTGGCAGGGCCACAAAGCCTACCAAGTTTCAAGAAGATCGGTGCAGGGGTTCAGGGGGAACTGTACCCCACCATGCCTGCCAGCTGTTGAGGAGATGGGTGCAGGGGTTCTTGGGCCCTGCACCCCTAGCTGCTGACAGACAAAACTCATGACTTGGGTGCTTGTACAACTGACTGTCTCTATCTTGGGGCTTAGGAAACACTACTGCAGTCCTAGCTGCTAAGCTACTGTGTTAACAGTTACCACTCAGGGACCAGCTCAATACACAGTACCTAGCTAATGTAACCAGTTATTTACCATCAATTAACACCTACAAAAGCAGAGACTAAGGAGAGGAAATAATCAATACAAACAATCAACTGACCCAAGACAGACAATCAGTTGCACAACCACCCATGTCACAAGTTTTGTCTGTCAGCAGTCAGAGGTGCAGGGCCCCAGAACCCCTGCACCCACCTCCTCGACAGCTGGCAGGCTTCATGGCCTCAGCAGGGTTTACCATCCCTGTAGTTTTCACCCTGCTGCACCTTAACACACACAGTGTCACCCATGTCACAAGTTTTGCTTGTCCGCAGCTTGAGGTGCACTTCCCCCCAAGTCCCTGCACCAATATTCTTGAAACTTGGCAGGCTTTTTGGCCTCACCAGGAGCTACTACCCCTGCAGTTTTGACTCCCCTGTGTTGTAACACATAGACGTGACATGAGTTTTCCTTTCAAGAATTTGGGGTACAGTTCCCCCTTAACCCCTGCACTGATCTTCTTGAAACTTGTCAGACTTCATGGCATCACTAAGGGACACCATCCTTGAAGTTTTCACCTCCCTGTGTTGTAACACATACACGTGACATGAGTTTTGCTTTCAAGAATTTGAGGTATGGTTCCCCCCAAACCCCTGTGCCAATCACCTTGAAGCTTAACAGACTTCATTCTCTCTGCAGGGGCTACAATCCCTGCAAGTATCATCCAAATCAGACATAAAACAACAAAACTATAGGTGTTTCATCGATTCCCCACTATACCCTATGGCTGGATCTCCGAGGCAGCTCTGAAACTTCAGAGCCGCTTCAGCCAGATCTAAGCAGAAACCCAGTCCAGAGCTCCAGATCAGATCCCTGGTATCTGAAGTGTCCAGATCTGAAGCCAGATCAGATCACTGCTGACTTGCACAGGCCTAATACTTAAGTCCCCTGACTGTCGTGGCCTGGTTCTATAGGGAAGGAGGGAAACTGTGAGCAGTCTGCAGCACACCTGCCAGCTAACAATTCCCTTCAACAGGAGAAGGGGAGTATATACCTGAGTATACCTGGGCTATACTAAAGTCATATACACCTTTTTCACACATCACAGACAGGAGCTTATGAGAGAAATTGTTCTTGTGACTGTCACAAACCCCACTATGTTCTGAGGTGTTTGAGGGCTGTCATGCATATTTTTCTTGAATCTGTTTTACTGATATGATGTGTGTGGTCTTAATTGTTAGGGGGGTGCATTCAATTGTATCATCCTTCTGTGCATATGCTTTGTGGGTTTTGATATAAAATATATTTTGAATATGTTATTAAAGGGCCAGGTTTGTGCAATATGATAATGACTTTCAAGGTCCTCTCTCTCAGCAAGAGTTCGTTTCATGCCTGAAAAAGGCTCAAAGCCTAAATGGCTAAAGAGAAGTAATTGCTGAGAATTAGCATCTGACATGAATTTGTTTACTCAGATAGGGCATCTGTAGATGACACATTAAAGAGGTTTAAATTCCCTTTTACATTGCTCTATTCATGTTGCTGGTTGCCCAAGTTTGCAAATTAGGCAGCATATTGCATATTAATTCCAGAAGCTGTAGCAAATTTGGTGGCGTAATGTGCCTTAAATGACTTTGGGGCTCAGCAAATGACTTTGGGGTGCAGCAAACTAAAACATGTGAGGAGTTTTAGTTTCCAGCCTTACAGCTGTGGAGGGAATCACCAGTTTCTGTGTAGCTCAGGAGCTGTGTAGACAGCCCCAGCAGGCAGCCCAGCAGCAGCCCAGGAAGGCAGGCTGTACTGAATAAAATTAAATTAAATTAAAAAACAAAACAAAACAGTTAGCCTGATCTTTTTTTTTTTTTTTAAATCCCTAGCCTGCCTGCCTGGCTGACCTGCACAGGGGCCTGGTGCTTTCCTCTCCAGCTGTGGTGCCCCCTGGGACCACCCAAGCTGAGTGCCTGTGAGTGGGTGCTGCCTGGGGGTGTGTGCTGCTGCTACAGAGGGCAGCACTATCCCCCCTTCCCCCACATCTCAGGGGCTGCTCAGCCCAGAGGCAGCTCACTCTCCCCTCCCCACCACCGGAGAGGCAGGTAAGGACACGGGTGTGCACGTCATGGGGGGTTACTTTTCCCTAAATTAAAAAAAAACCAAACACTCCTTTAATTTAAACCCCCATTTCATCTACAGATGCCCACAGATTCTTCCAGACAAGGATGAATTTACATGCCAAAGGATGAGACCTATAAGAATGTTGCCTGGAAGGACATTTCTCACAGTGGGGAAATTATGTAAGAGACAGTATCTTTAAGATATTGGATTAGTAATCTTCATGTCTGAAAGGATACAAATATTCTTAAGGTAATTATTAGATCAGGAAATACTTTTAGTCTATAAAACATGCATCTTGGCAAGGTCTAGAGAGAGCAGGAAGTTGTATACATAGTGTGGTCTTCCCAGGAATCCTATAGGTGATGCATGTAAGTGTCCAGATACTTAAAACCCTGCTAGAAGAGCAGGCCATGCTAATGGCTAAGGCCATTAGTTTTCCTTGGCATAGGGAAACACCAGTATCCTTTAGCTAGTGGGATAAGTAGAAACTGCATTCTTAGATTTAAGATGCAGGGTAAGAATTGGCTATTGTTCTGATATTACTTTTTGCTTGTTTATGCTTGTATCTCTCTGTATCTCCACATACGGTTCCTTATTTCTTATGTTGGCTCTTGTTTTTATAATAAACCTTTTGTTATCTTCTATAATATACATTGTCAGTGATACTTGTGAATCCAGAGTGTTTGACCAGACAGACAGACCTCTTCCAAGGAAAGGGGATCTATTTTGTGAGAGCATGACTAGACAAGAGCACACTCCTTTTTGACTCCTTATGAAACTAGTAAAGCTGAGGCACTATAGGCCAGACAGTTGACCTTTGGAGCATCTCAGTCTGTTCTCAGTGGAGATGCAGAGAACATCTGGGGGCTGAAAGGCACTCCTGAAGATGTGATAATGCCCCAAGAGTATGTCTCATAGGTACACCTGACTGGTTCCATGATCAATGTGTCTCTAACAGGATAAGGCCCCACAAGTGGCCGCAACGCCCCCTGATGGTCACCCTATCCCTGTCAGTCCTTTAAGCACTCTCCCCTCCTCCACCTCTGCCACACCTTGATGTAAATAAATACTTAGGGAGCCTTCCTTTCAGATCCCTGAGTGAGATATCCTCTGCTCCTAAGCTTCTGTCTCACTACACAATGCTTTATTACATGGTTCCAACCTCCCTTTATACCACTCCCATGCCTCACAAATATCATAGCACAATTTTTGAGGCCTCAGTCCTTTTGGCCTCCACCCCTTTTCTCTGACTGTAAGCCTTTATTCCTGGCCCACTACACCAGGTCCCCTTAGTTGTTAATATCTCTGGGCCTCCAGCCCTGTATCTTTTACTTGGGCCCCTGGACCAGGTCCCAGCCCTGTTCTGAGTAAGGAGCCTGCTTTTGTGCCAAAGCCCATTCTGTGTCTTGGGTCTGTAGCCCCTGACAATCTCAGGATACCTGTGTGCCCTCAGGCATGTCTGGGACCTCCACCAACACCTCATAGTTCCAAACCTAAACCACCATTTAGAAAACAAACTGAAGATTTGGCTCCTGCTTCAATACAATGCATCTTATCTCAGGCATGAAAAGGGTACTCTGTCTCTCTAACTTGCCCAGCTCCCTGCTGCATCTTATCTCACCTTCTTGTTTACTTACCCTGTGGCCCTTACCCAAAGTCTGCTTTTGTTTTGTAACAGGAGCCTCCAACTCCTTGTTACAGTGTCACAGTAACAAAAAAAAATCTTTTTTCAAGACTCCACTATGGTAACTTTGATGACCTGAAGGAAGCAGTCAAGGAACTGCTGGAAGTCACATCAGTCTTTTGGACTGATGGGATATGTCAACCATTAGTTCCTAGGTTTCATTACAATGGGGTCACGTCAGACTCCCAGATGCTCTTGCGCAATTATATTACTGTGCTAAACCCATAAGTTTTTTATTGCCTGCATCTAGCTGGGAGATTAAGATCTCTATTTTCAGTTGCAGTCCTTACCACTGTTACCAATGTGTTTATTACATCGAAATTAGACTACCAAAATTCACTTTAGGTGAGGCTAGAACTTAGAACCATTTGGGCTACAGACACAAATTATACAAATCGGTAACACGACAGAAGTTCAGTATGCAAAACCACTGTCAAAGTCAAGTTAACTCACCATCCTCCAGCATCCCAAGATGCTTTACACCTCCCCCTCAAACATCCCTACCCCCCCACAGGGTTAATAGGTTAGCCTTGGCCCAAACTGTCTGCTCCAGCTGAGCAGAGAGGTGTGCTCTAGTACCCTCCAGCTTCTGGCCTGGACTACTGCAGACATGTGGCTGCATTTCTGAAACCAAAAGTGAATGTGTTCACTTGCTTATTGGTTTAATCTACACAATTTAGACTAACCTGTGAAAACTGAATTGATTCAGCCTCTGGCTTTTTGATGTCTGTACTTAGCCCTTGAGATGGAAAGCTGTATACAATGCAGCAGTTCACTTTCCATATGGAAAGCACTTCACATGTGCATGGTTTGAAGGAATTTCTGTTTCTAAAAAAGATATTTTACACAAAAGTTTCCCAAAGGAAAAGATAGGAAGAGAGGAGACTAGAAATCTATTTCTTCAGACTACACTATTATTTAACCAGGAGGAAAAAACAACATGATTTTAAAAGGCACCTGCTGAAAGTGGTTTGTTATTTGTTCTTGCAAAATATATTGATAGCATGGCACAGGGCTTAAATTATACAAGATGAATAAAATGGATTGAGGATCAAAGGATAACATCTCCATGAAAATGTTATTCCAAAGGCGAGAAGTGAGATGCAACTCAGCTGTTCTTCAGAAGCACTGAAAACCTGCATCAGCCACAGAGAAAAATCAGTTGAGATCAGCAGTATAGAGAGAAGGGTCACATCTAACAGAAGCAGAGAAATTCCTCAGAGTTCATTCAATTTAGTGGAAGAATTTTAACAAGCAATTTGATAGGAACAACCAAGTTCTCCATCCATCACATTACCACGGCCAAGGAAAAATATCCAACATGCAAATTGTCAGAGAAAGATAGATCTGCAAGGGGTGTCATTCAACCTAGCCTCAGCACGCTGGTCTACATTAGCTGTGAATCTAGCCCACAGCATGTGGAGGATAGCACTAGCATATCTCCAGTCAGGGAAAAGTCCAGTATGCCTATTACATGCTATGCAGGGCAGTGGGCAGAAGGGCAAATTGGTTATTTGTCCTTTCATTGTTAGTTTTCCTCTCCATTTGTGTTTTTCCTTAAGCTGTTTTGAATGCCATGACAAGTTAAAGAAGATACAGCACGTACTCAAGAGAACAGCACTAAAATAAATGTCTTTCCAGTTTGTGCAAAACATGTTTATGTGAGAAAAAAAATTAAAAACATGCAAATGAGGAATAAATTGGAATCAATATCTGCATGATCTCATCTGAGATGGAAAGTAGTTTTGGCTTTTCTGATATGGTTTTATATATATATATATACATATACACACATACACACATACATACACACACACACATACATACACACACACACACACACACACACTTGATTGTTTCTTTCTTTCTTTCTTTCCTTCTTTTTTACAGGGATATCTCTTAACATGGATTACTCTGTAGCAGGGAAAGCTACAAAATTTACTGTCTCCTTTATAATACAGAGCATCCTGTGGCATATTGCTTGCAGTAACATTTTGGACCATATTCTGTCTTCCCTCCCTTCCTTTCATTAACAATCCAGTTGCCTTTTTCTCATTCAGATTATTAAGTTATTTTACAAATGATTATATGATAAAATTTGTCTCCTGGCAGCAACAAAAGATATTATTAGATTGATACATGCATACAAAGTGGATATAGGATAACTTTACTTACAAAGGTAAACAAAACAGCACAATTGATCGTTTATATGGGAGGAAAACAATGCAATTCGGTCAATATTCATATAACTCACCTGCTATTTCGAGAGGAGAGAGAGAGAGAAGAGATCCAAAGGAGGTAACATGGCAAAGAGTTACAATTCCAATAGTTTTTCTTCAGTTCAATAGTTTTATATTGGAGAGCGCTGTAAGATATTTGTAAGGTACTATATTACTTTGTCCTATATGTATTTTTATTTGGGAGCATCCTCTTCTCCTTATTTAGTCAACTATCTCCCATTTATTATGGGGTTTTCATTTTTATGTTAATTTCAACTTCCACCTTATGTTATTGACATGCATAATTGCATAATTGTGGCTTATAGTTGTGCTTGGCAGTTAAACAACATACTTGCTAAAAATACATTTGAATAACTTTGATTTGTGACTAAATCCTTAGCATGTTCATCTTTTACAAAAAACAATATGGGCCAAAGTTGACATTTCAGCCATTTAGGCTTAATCTTCAGTTTAAAGCCAAGGCCTACTCCTAGTTATGCTATGATTTAAGAGCTGCAAATCCTACTGGTTTACTCCTTGGCAGAACAGCTTTGTGTATATACAGCCAATAGACTACAGTCCTATCCATCTACCTTCCTGTTCTAGTCTACTTTCTGCTCTATTGTAGCTTTCTCCCTTCCCTAAAAGCCAATAGCTTTTCTCCCAAATGCTATTCATTATGCTTGGACATCAGCGCTGTTGCTCCCAAACTCACTCGTTCTAGAGACATAGCCATAGGAATATGATACTTCTATGATCTTAATTCTGCCTTTGGCAAAACTAAGCTGCTGGCAAAAGAGTGTATAGAATATATCAAGTGTATTAGAGCCCCCACCTTTAAGTTACCTTACATGTAAATAAACCACACACCAAGGACTGAAAAACATCTTCCACATTAATGGCAAAGTTTCAGAATGAGTCAGTAAACTTCATTTTTCATTTTAAAGGTTGATTTTTTCCCCCTAACTGATAGAGAAACTGAAGCACAACAAAAATTGTTTTAACAGTGAGTCACTGGAAGATTCTGTAATGTCTCCTAGTTCTATTCCCCTTCTGCTAAGTCGCATGACTAAAAAGTTGTTTTAATGCGTGTAAGTAATTGGGCCTCAAGGGCCATGTCCAACACATTTTACAAGTTGATTGCTCCACTAAAAGTAAAGTAACATTGTATATTTGGAGGTGAAGACTCTGACAAAAAGAATTCTGCATTTAAGAGAGACATCAGTTAAATGCCTGGAGGGAAAATAAGTATACTATAGAGGCTTCACATGAAACAGAACGGTAAGAGACATAGAAAAAGGAGTGAGTAAGTGGGAGAGTTCCTGATTTTCTGACTTTCCCTTTTTACTATAGTTGAAGATAATTGCTTTTTTTCTTAAGCTCTACTTATTCATGTTGGCAGCCCCTTGTGCTGCTGATTGTCCTGTGCTTTACTGATTTATTAGAAACAGAAGGTTACAAGATGGCTTAAGAACTCAAGGTAAGTGTTTTTCTCTTCATTTCTATTCAGGATTAGAACTTAGGCCAGGCCCAAGTGTAGGGCTGCACCAAACTACCTCAACATGTCTTTTCAAGACAATAAGAGGAAGACAGCAAATGCAGTTTATGCAAACTCTTAGACACTGCTGACATGAAAAACATGAATAACTTCTACTTTAATTGTGTTTTGAACACATTTAGAACTTATGTGCACAAGGTGAACACATTCTCAATTTCAGTTTAAATCATGCTTAATTAATTTTAGGTTAAAAAAAACAAAAGAAATTAAAGTGAAATCAGTCATTGTTAAACCGAAGAGTTTCCACAGCAGGCTAAGAAGATACTATTCTTAGGAAGTGATGGGAAAGAAGTCAGTATGCCTTGTTAGCATCATGGTTGCATGCTGTACTGCCTTTTGGAAACACTCAGGCTTAGGCGAAAACTCAGGATTCTTAGGATAGGTCCACATGGATAACACAGTGCAAAGTCAAGAAGCCTTAGTAAGGTCTCATTAAATTAGCTCCAGAACCAAAAAAAAAAATGTAACCAGGCTTATTAATCTTGTGAAGAAGGAATACCCTACTAATGTGTCTGTACTTGATCCAGCATCTCTGCCCAGCACTGAACTGGGCTATATATACCAGCCAATCTGAACCACAGAAATCTTTAGAGAGTGCCCTACTGTGCCACATGAACAAACTGCTACTTACAGGACAAAGAATGGGACTGGATAAACCAGGGAACAAAGAAAATTGCTCTGAATTGTTCAACATGGCATTAGCAAATCCAGACCTGAAGTATTTGAGTTCACGTAACCCAACCCTTTGGGACCAGCTTCTTCACATTCTGAAGTGTTGCAGCAATCTCACACATCCTGGAGAATGGTACACTGTGTCAAGGGTACTGGAGCTTTGGCACTGTGTTGTGGCTTGATATGGTAACCAGCTCCAACAGGGTCAGGAAAGCAAATTCATGCCTACCTCACTTTTCCATTCACCCTAAACAATGGAGGCCTATTTAATTGTAAGGCTGGTTGCCAGACATCTAGTGTCAAGAAAAGTTAGTACTGTCTTCTGTAGTATTCAGATCTTCAGCAGACATAAATACTAGCTTTGCCCAAGAAAAATGCCTACTTGTGCTGCATTCAAGTTCACAAGTGCCCAGCACTTCCTGCTGTCATCCCTTCTAACATGACTTTTGTTTCTACATATCTATTTTTTGCGATGAGGAATGTGGAAATCAACTTTTTCATCTCACAGCAGGGTCCAAAACATTTCTGCTTAGCCTGGTCCAGGCAGAAGCCACAAGCACATTGCATTGATGGAGAGTAGGGGGAAAAAAGCTTTGCCATCAAGGCCCCTAGTTCAACACATGTATATGTGGCTGTGTGGGTGTTTATCCATGTGCACTTGAATGCACATGCACACACGTGTTCCTCTTCCAGTTTGTGAAGTTAATGGGAAAAGTTATTAATATGGTACCTGTGATAGTCTTTTGGCAGACTGTCATGTTCAGAAGCAGATCTTGAAAGCAATTCATGCAAATTACATTCAAATCTGTCATATTCAGTAGTAGAGTACACTGGGGGGAAAAAGGACAAAAAGCAGTGACAGGCTGGAGAAGTAAATGGGGAGAAACTTATAATAAGTCATGACTGGGAGGATAGATGGGAGGTTAAAAGAGCAGAAAGTGGTTTGATGCATATATATTACGTGCAGCCAGGAGCAACAATTAATAAGGTAGGATATTTTCCAGGGTGGTAAGTAAAGAAAAGATGAGAAAGGGAGTGATAGCTTAGAAATTAACAACATTACTAAGGGAAGGGATGGGAATATGATTGGCTATTGGAAAAGAAGAGAAGACAACAAATGAAATGGGATGGTGAGAAAAAGGCCTTTTTTTTCTGTTGTGATCTCAAACACTTCACTTACAAGAGGAGCTTAAAACACCTGAGTGACCTACAGATTACTGCAAGAAAGTTGGCTGAGGTAAAATGAAACAGCACTAATTCAACAAAGTCAAGGCCAGCCTGTGCCCAGCTCTTGCATAAGAGGCAGAGAGAGCAGAAAGGCCCAAGGAAACCTTTCATGGCAGCTAACTGATCCCTACTTGTGCCTGAAGCACAAGAAAAATCAAAGAAGATAGAGCCATGGTCCTGACCTCATTAAACTCCAAACACATGTGCAGTTGAGGAAAGTGAAGGAAAGTGGAGCCAGAGTTAACAAGAAACTGATGTGTTCTTCTTTTCCAACAGATTTATTTTTGGATTGGACCATGCCATATAGGTTTAATTAATCCTATATTCCATATAGAGTAAGATAATTTTAATACCGCTAATTACTGTTGATACTGTAATACTGGTACTAATACACAGGTAAACTATAGAGTGCACCAACCTTTCAATAAACAAATCCTGTTCCCCCTCCCCCCACCCTCCCAAAAAATCACTCTTCAGGCACAAATGAAAGAAGCTGTCACGGCAGGGTCCTCACGGAGGGCCATGATCTCCTTGAGGCCCTCTCACCACGCTACTCCGGCCCGAGGGCACCCTCCATTCTCGCCCGCCACGTCTTGATGTAATATGTAATAGGGAGGCTGCCTTGTGTTACCTGGGGCCTGTCAGCTCCTGGACCCCTCGTGGGTCTCCCCATATAATGGGCGCTATCCAAGCGCCCTAGCCTTATGGGCGATGCGTGGCTCCTACCTCCCCTGATACCACGCCCCAAGCCTCGCAGATGTAAAGGATGTTGTTCGGTCTATACGCCCGCTTCCCGGGCCTCCTCTCTAATGTGGCCCACTCTGGGCTCCCTCTCTCGTGCCCAGCCTCTTGCTGGGACTCCTGTCTAGCCCACTCTGGGCCTCCCCTGCCGGTGTGGTTCCGCTCTGGGACTCTCTAGCAGGCCTCCGGTCCTATGGGCCAACCGCACGGACACCCTCCCTCACTCTGGCTCCCTGCGCTGCTACTCCCTGTCTTCTCAGGGGCAACTGCAGCGCCCTGCCTTGGTCTGAGGGGGGGACTGCCACACTGGCCTGTGGCCGGGCTCGTTATGCCCGTGCGCCCACACTGGGCTACTCAACAAAGTACGGTGGCGTTCCCCCTTTCTGGGGCTCGCCGCGCCCACACTGGGCTACTCAATAAAACACAATGGTGTTCCCCCTCTCTGGGGCTCGCCACGCCCACACTGGGCTACTCAACAACGTACAAGGGCGTTACCCCTCTCTGGGGGGCTCGCCGCACCCACACTGGGCTACTCAGTAATACTGCCCCTTTCCTGGGGCCGGGGGCTATGTTCCCCCACACGCAATCCGGGTTCTCGGTCCCCGTCTGCAACCTACGGGTTGCGCCCGCGACCCACTGGCCGCGCTCCTCGCCGCCAGCTGCTCATACACTGGCGTGCGAGCTGTGCCTTCCCTGGCGCTATGAACAATAATGCACCCTCCTGGCGCTAGGGCACCCCACACTCTCTGGGGTCCCTGTGATTGAGGCCTCCTCCAACCCCTACAGCCTCACCCAAGCCTCCGGGTGTAATAACACAACGCAAAACCACAAGCCCCTAGGCTGTAACACAAATGCAAGCCGCCTGGCCATAACTCCTCATCATAGCTCAAGCCTCCATGGCTATCCTGAGCTGTACTTGCAACTTAGGCTCCTTCCCATATCTCAGCCGAGGGAGCTCCTGCCTCTCCAGCTGCTGGCAGAGAGCTGCCAGCCTGGCCTCAGCCCTGAGCTTTATAAGGGCCAGGCCCTGCCCCCTACAGGCAGCTGGCTCCGCTTAGTTGCTCCGGCAACCCACAGCTGTGCTCATTACCTGAGCAGCCTCAGCTGGGCTCGTTATGTCAGGCCAGGGCGCGCTCACTCGCTCCCTGGCAGTTCCTCCTTTCTAGGAGCAGGGGTACTGAGGTGCCCTGCGACAGAAGCATAAAGTAATAGGGGGGAAATGATGTGTGTGTGTGTGTGTGTGTGTGTGTGTGTATTTTAAACTTCCCCTTTTTCCTTTCACTCAGTCACAAAGTATTTTTGTAGTACCTATGTTGATTACATGCTGCCGTCAAGCAGCATAGATACATTTGCCTTGGAATAATGTTAAGAAGATAACAGACTCTTGGACTTTGCTTTTTCTATTAAAGATAAAAGAAGATTGTGGTCACCTGAGAACATTAAGGAACAAATGGCACTTCTACAAAAGGAGTGTCAACTATGGTTTTGTAGATGGATTCCAACTGCATAATTACATTTCTTTCATCAAAATATCTCCTCCGATTTCAGCTGGATAGAATATCAACTGTGTCCCAGACTTTTGTTATTGCATACAAATGGTTGCTGTATTCCAGACACAGATAAAGTAATTTTCCTTTTCCATCTCCTCTCCAGTTTTGACTGTTATTTGTATATTGCCACAGGTGTGTGTAGCACTAAATAAAATTACTGTAAGAAAAGATCACCATCTCTGCAATTTAACAGACAGATTCTACCACCATTACTCATATTCATTGTTCCAAATGTTGTAAAGTAGGTCAAGCAACAAAGATTATTTGAGGAGAAATGTAGAACTGGTTATGAGGAGAGGTAGAAACAGTGGGATCTAAACTAGAATACACAAGGAATAATGACAAAATGTCACAGTAGATATGAGGTAAAAGAAGAGCACAGGGAGAATTTTCTTTGTTCTCTCCTTGAGCAGTGTTCTGGGTTGAATTGTCTTTCTCTAGAGTTATTAGTATCAGCATGCTGAATACAGGCATAACTAACACTTTAGAAAGTTAGGGGGAAAAAAACCCTTTTTTTTTATATAGAAAGTAAGAAGACCCCAGATCATTCAACAAAGGTAAAGAATCCTCCAACTTATGTTACAAAACAATGCTGCTTCAATGTTTGAACACTTAATAATGTTTCAACAAGATTTATTCCCCTCCAGTGATATAATCTTTTTTTTCATTTATCTCAGGCAATATTCCATGAATAATTTATTCTGTTACCGTAAGTGCTAAATATTAGGGCTGTGCGAAGCTTTGGTCCCTGATTCGATTTCGCAGAGATTCGGCTCAATTCGGTGGCCAAATCTCTAAATCTAAATTGAATCAGAGGACCCTTTAATCTCTCTGAATTGAATCGGAAAGATATGGAAAGATTCAGTGATTCAGACACAGAGGCAACTTTAAATGTTTTTTCTACATACCTCTATGTAGCAGGAGCTCATGAATGCTGCAATGCTGGGTAGGATGGATTGTCCCACAGAAGTACAGGGGGCTCCCCAGCATACTCAGCAGCAGACCCGTAAGTGGACCAGAAGCTCTTCCGGGTCTGCTGGGGAGTGCGACTGGTCACCTCCTGGGTCTGGGGGGCTACCTGGGGGGGCACCTGTGGCTGATCGCTGAGCCTGGGGGATGTGGCAGGGCCCCCCAGCATGCTTTCTGGCAGACCCAGAAGTGGGCCAGAAATACTTCCAGTCCACTTCCAGGTTCACCCCCGAGCACACGGGGTGGTGGGGGGCAAGTTTGTGTGGGATGTTCCATCTGCTTCAGCATTGCAGCAATCACGAGCCGTGCCTGCTACCTCAAGGTATGTAGAAAAAAGAACTGTGTCTATGTCTGAATCACTGATTTTCTGAATCAGCATTGAACCTTCAGATTCAGATTCAGGTGAATTGAATCAGGGACAGTGTTCTGAATCAATGAATCTAATCACTGTCCCTGATTCAGGCCAAATTTGAATCCAAATTGAATAGGGCCTGTTTCACACACCCCTACTAAATATCCTCTTTTTTTTTTTTTTTTTATGTATAACTCCCACTAACTCTGGGACAAGAGTTCCAAACAAGGAATTGAAGTACGATGTGACCTAAAACAGGGCTGTCCAGCTGCAGCCTGCAAGTGGTTAACACAAGACCCACAGGCCCCTATGGCTTCCTCTTCTATTTCCACACAGCAAGGGATATCCTACAGTCATGGTACCAGCATAGCCCATGTGGTGGGTGGCTGCATGCCACCATTGCTGCCTACTTGTTAGGGAGCAATTCCAGAGGAGGGAGCAGGAGGCATTCCTGCAGTGTGTATCCCTCACAATGTGCAGCCCCAAGTAACACCACAGTTGGACAACCATGGACTAGATCAATTAAAAATGTTACCCAAAATAGATATAACCCAAATAAATAAACAGTACAAAGAGAAATGTTTTTTTAATACTTTTTTTCTCCCCTCCCTCCTCCTCCATTCTTCAAAACACTTTTCTTTTTTGCACTCTTAATATCCCCTTCCCAATTAAGAAGTTAATGAATAGCAGAATGATAAGCACTTTTCTCCCTTTCAAAGCATATTCAGTCTTCCCCATGTAGTTAACATATATGTTAAAAATACTCAGAGGATAAACTTATTTAACACTGGCTGCATTAGCAGGGGAAAATAAACTATGGTGTAATAAGAGTTCCTTAAGGACTTGATAATCTACTACAAGAAGCCAAAGCTAATGAAGAGATGGCCATTATTAGGACATGATCACACCTACTCTGCCAAATTAAGATAGCATGTGGCATAACTTTGCAGGACTATATGCTCATAAGGAAGAAGAAAACAGAAAAGTTGTTTACACAGTTGTGAGATTCTCAGGAATTTAGTACATTTTTCAGACTTTAGGAGCCTCCTAAAAACTGTCATTTCTGTGACACATGACACAGAACTATACTGTTCAGTGCAAGTGGTCAGATAAAGCAGTTGCAGACTGTGCATACTGGGTGTCACAAACCCATCCATGGAGAACATTTGGAGCCCCGAGTTTCTCCCCACTGTCCTGCCACTTGCTCCAAGGAACAGATTGAGTTTGCCCCAAGATAGCTCCCTATCCCAATACCTTGGCTCCTCTGCCCTTACTTCAGACTCTGCAGCTGCAGTGAGGGATCTCTGACAGCCCCAAGTGGCCCCCAACTCAGGGCGATGGAAGAAATTATAGCTCCCCCTTTCCATGGAGAGAGTTGGCTGGGATTTCACTCAGGCATCACTCTTTCCACCAGCAATCAGTAAGGGGACAAACAACAACAGGATTTATTAGGATGAAAGAAAAATGCAAACAAAACTGGCCATAGGGTTGAAGCCAGAAAACAAAACAAATACAGATTCTTACCCTCTCATTGGGCTACCTTAAACCTTCCATGAAAGTTCTTGCCATGGTCCTAGATAACCTGGTAACTGGGACCACTGAACAGGCCCTTCCCCCACCCTGCAAAAAAGCCTGAAATTGAACTCCAAACCATAACAGGATTCATGATACTGGGCATTTTACAAACATGACAAAAAGTCTAACTGTGGGTGTAGCTACACATGAAATTAATGCAATGCAATAAACTCCACCACATATGCCAGAGTTTATTGCTCCTGGACACTGCATTTACATGTGTACCCACCTCAACACAATAAGCCAGGTTGGAGCAACCCGAAGTGGCAGGGGGTCCAAAGGGTCAGCTAGCTGGGGTACAAGAATGCTCCAGTGTAGGGCTAGCTGGTAGGCAGCCCCCGCACTGAATCACCCTTGTGCCCCAGCCAGCCTTATCAGTGTCTACACATGCTTTGCTGTACACTAAAGAATGCTCCCATAGAATAGCACTTGTGTTTACAAGTGCTAACCTATGGGGAGTTAACTAGTTTACTGAGGTCTAATAGAGCTGCATGTGTAGACCCTGTGACTTTACTGTAAAGCTAATTAGGCATCTCTGCAGTAAATGTCTTGTGTAGAGGTGCTCTGTGAAAATGTTTTGGGGAAACGCTGCAAATACAAGTACCTTACATTTGAGGCTAAGCCCTATGCAATAATTGCATGTAGAAACAGATAAACTAACATATATAATGACTAATAAAATTTCCAAAAAGCCCTCACCCACTCAGGAAGAATAAAGGAATTCTGCTTTGCCCTTTCTCCCTGTAACAGGGAGCCCGAGGCTTCTGTTACTTTAAGGGAGAAACTGCAGCAAGTGTGTCCCCAGGTAGGGGAAGACAGCTGACTCTGGGCTAGCTGCAGGAGAGCCCTAGGATGTAAGTGCCTATTGCATGGACAGCTTTCTAGCAATGGGACAATAGGGAAGACCCATGGTTAGGAAGCAAAGGCACTACTGCAGCTTGCCCAAAGAAACAGCAGTAGGCTGCTCTAGAGGCTGAGAGGACATGCCTGAAACCAGTCAGAAGCAGAAGAACACCTGACCAAAAGAGTAGAAGCCCAGGGGATATACACCTGGGTCCCTGAGGCAGAGTGGCAGTGCAGCTCTGAACTCTGCAAGATGAAGAGCTCCTCCCAGCTCAGGCTGGGGAAGGCATGCAGGCTATGGGCTATGTCACATATAGCTGACAGAGCCAGTGAGAGGAGAGGTGGTTGGCAATGGTATGATGACCCAAAGCGCTACTTTGAGTGTTTGAGTTTTAAGTGGTTGCTTGCATTTTTGTTTTAGTTATATATCAGAAGATGGGAGAGTGGCTGTACAGATGATAAGGAGGCCATGCAGTGGTGCCTGAGAGGTGCACCAAGTTTTGAGCCCTGCCAGAGGCAGGGGCACAAGACAGAGGGAGACAGGGGAAGACTGAGGACAAGAACGTGAGACCCCAAGGGTCAGACCACAAAGGTCTGAGGCTGAGAAGGCCAGAGCCTAAACCCAGAGGGGGTGACAGAGGTGGCCTGAGCTGCAAGATGGTGACACAGACAGGCAACAGTAGGCCCACCGGGACGTAAAAGACACCTGTGAATAGCTTTGAAGTTTTGGTTAGTGGGCAGAGGTTCCAGAGACCATAAGAGGTCAGTTAGGTCAGTGAGACATCAGTAAGACCTCCTAAACTATCAAAAGCAGGCATGGTAGCAAGATAAACTGGAGGTGGGGGGCGGGGGGGCTTATACAGATGACTGGGAGTGTGGGCAGGATTAGTGTAGTCCCAAAGGGGTGCCACGGCTGCCTCAGGGCTTGTCCTGCAACACTCTCCACAAGAACATCTTGCTGCTCAATCCAAATGGCAAGAAACCTCCTATCTAACTGGTGATTTTTAGGGCTGTTGGACATTACTCCAAGAAATAAAAACCCAATATTTTTTTTAACTCTTACAGACGGATTCATTCAATAACCAATGAGGGACAGAGACCTTTGAACCAAAATCTTCAAACTTCAACCTTCTCTTTCTTATATTTAACAAGGGGCAAGGAAGTCTCCACTGAGTTTCCTCCTCTGACCCTTTTTCTTGTTCACCCATCTTCCCATGTTGAACCCATCCTGACAAGGATTACCCACCAGGAGATTATCTTGCCAACACAGCATTACGTGTATTCTACTTCTAATAGTTTATCCCATTTTAGGAGGATTCCAAAATAGCACACTGGCCTCAAGGCACAACTATTTGCATTTCCACTTAGAAGGTAGTAATTTTCATCTTCCTTTTAATGCCCAGATGGTTTAAGACTGCTTCAGTGGCCTGCCTCACTCAACCTGTTGTATTATTATTTGCCTCAGAGAATCTACAGGAGGTGTGCAGGGCTCTTCAAGATATGCTGGGGCATGCAGTGTTCTGCATGCATGACCCCCTGGTAGTGGTAGCGGGGTTACATGCCCCAGTATTCCCTTAGTGCATCAGAGCCCTCAACAGAACCCACATCCCCATTACCTGCCTGCCCCCTGGGGACCAGCTCTACTACAGCCCAAGGGACTTTCACTCCATGGTGCTCCAGGCCATCATGGAACACCACGGTGTTTTCATGTGCTTGAGTTCAGGCTGGGTGGGCAGTGCCCACAACACCCAGGTCTTCTGAAACTCAACCTTGCTGGGTCTGATGTAGAGTTATCAATTCTTGCCAGGGGTGCTTGACCTGCAGTTGGTCACCATAGTGGTTCTTCCCCTCCTCAATGGGGACCCTACCTACCTGCTCCTGCTCTGGCTAATGCATCTCTATACCGGTTAGCTCAACACGCCCACCAGGACCATTTTAACTGCTAACTGGGTGAGACCCATGTACTGGTGGAGTGCACCTTCAGCCATTTGAAAGGATGCTAGAGCACCCTCAATGCTTGCCTTGAGTTTGCTGAAGACAACCTGCCCTGGGTCATTGTCTCAGCCTTCATACTGCATAACATCTGTGAGGCCCAGGAGGAGCAAATTCACAAGGCCTGGGAGGAGAAGGAGTGGTGGGCAGAGGCTGTCTGGCAGTGAGAGCACCACCTATGGTAGCAGCAACAGCAGCAGACCCCACCCCCACCCAGGCCCCAAGTGAGCTGCACACCTGCCACTGGGAGCCAGGTCACATGGTACAAGAGGCCCTGGCTGAACACTTCCTCCTGCACTCCCCACTGTAGCCAATGCGGACTGTCACCTATGTCCCCCACCTCAAGCACCACACTCACTGCACACACGTCTAAGAAGAATAAATTTTTATTCTCTTCACATCAAACAGAGCCCCCATATCCCTCCCTCCCCAATAAACAGAACCCCACTTTCTCCCCAACAAACAAAGCCCCTTCACCACCCACCCCAACCCACCCTCTTCCTTGTGCAAACTATTTTAAAAATGCTTTGTGTGCTATCCCAGGGTGGTGGGGGCATAGGGGCAGCTAGGGGACAGAGCCCAGGGACAGGTGGCCAGCCCCTCAGCCTCTGGCTGTTCCCCCAGGTGTGGACACCAGGGCAAGTCCTTCAGGTGGGGAGGGGCTTACCCAGGGGCAATGGCACTTGGTGGTCCCCTGGTGCAGGTGGCTCCCTCTCTGGCAGTCAGTGTCTAGGGCCAGCTGGGACAGTGTGTGGTCCTGGCTCTACCGCAGGCAACTCCAGCTCTGTGCCTGCATGAAGCCAGAGTGAGCAGCAGTCCTGGGCCCAGGCAGGGGTTCTGGGTGACAGGGCACCTGGGGTGGGGGCTGGGCTGGGGCCTCTTGGCTGCTAGAAGTGGTGCATAATCTCCTCCCAGGACCATGGCTGGGCCTGCTGCTGGGCTGCAGGCAGCTTCCAGGGGGAAGGTCAGGCTAGGGTTGGGGGCTGGGCAGCAGGCAGCATGAAGGCGACTGCCAGGGCCAAAATGACATCTGGCACCCAGAAGCCATCATCCATGGCCTGCACTGCCCGGGTCAGAATCGTGTTCTGCTCCTGCAGTGCCTCCAGGCACTAATGCTCCACGGCCAGAAGCTGCACCTGGAACTCCTGGTCTACCAGGTCCCACATGTCCTAGTGGGTGATGTCCTACACCCACAAGGCCCATGAGTCCTCCAGCCAGTCCTCTGATACTGCTACCAGCCACTTCAGAAGGATGGTGGAGTCCTCGGTCTATCTTGGGTGGAGCCAGAGCATCTGCAGGCTCCCGGCTGTGGGCAGCAGAAACCCTGAGCCACATCCTTGCTGCCAAGCGTGGGTCTCTCCCATGTGCAGCTTCAGGACCTGCAGAGCCAGGAAAAAGACGCTGGTTGTGATAATTTGCAATATTTCTTAGATAAGATGTTCTGTACTTGGGGCCATACAGTGCCTAGCCTCAGATCAAAGGTCAGGTGTGTACAGGTGCCCACGGATCATGGTAAGTTGGCTGAGCAGGCTGAGGCCCAAGCAGCCACTGGCCAAGCCCCCCATCCCCTCTCACTCCCAAGGGGCTGGAGGGTTACTGGGTTCTGACCATGGGAAGCCTGCCTCTCCCACCCCATTCCCAGGGTGGGACAGTCCAGGCTCCTGGCAGTACCTGTTGCCACAGCTCCACAACTCACCCCCCCCCACCCCTCCTCCTGCATGGCACCCACTCACATGTGCTGCCAACTACCCCACAGTTTCTGGGCTTGTGGGGCGTGGGGCTCCTGGATGATGGATGATAAGCTGCCCACACTCCCACCATCCTTACCAGGGGCTCTCCAGGGAGGTGCCCCCTCCAGGGTTAGCCCCTCCAGGGTTAGCCCCCCACAACCAGCACTGCAAACCAAATATGCCCCTGCTGCATTTATTGGGTACTGTGTGAGGAGCTGTTTGTATGGACCAAGGGGTGCCCAACCCACTACATTCTGCTGATGATCATCACCATGGTGCCCCAGGTGCATCTGTGCACCTAGCACAGGACCCTGAGCTTCAATGGCACGGGGCACAAGCCCAGGCTGTCCCACAACCTCCACCACTGCCTGGAGGGCTACTTGTTGCTGCGCTACACTTGCCTGCTCCACACAGTAGAGGAGGCTATCCCCACCAATATTTACATGTTCCTCAGTGGGTGAGAGGCCTGTGCCTGTCTATTTTGGGGCTGCTCAATCAAGTTTTGCACTGTCTCTCACCACTCTGTGATCTGTGGGGGAGGGACCTGGGACCAGGGGAGTGCATCTGGGCTGGGCAGGGAGGGGAGGAAAAGGGAAAGGAAAGTCATCCCTCTAGTGCAGGCCTTAATATGTGGCCAGTGCTGGCATGGCCAATGGCTCTGCTCAGTCCTGGCTGGTGGTGACAGCATGCAGCTCCTGGCAGTGTCCTCATATTGCAGGGCAAGGCATGCAGGTGCCTGACTGCCCCCCTCCTCACCCCCCCCCCCACCCAGGAGGAGCTGGTGCTGCTGGCTGCCAGCAGTGTATGGACAGCCACTCCTTGTGGCTGACCCTGGGGCTATGGAGCTGGCAAAGCAGGAGTTGGCCCAGGCTCCCTGAGCTGCTTCTGGATACTGCAGCTGGGAATCTCAGTGTAATGGGCTGCTGTACACCCAAGGGGCCCTCCCCCAGTTGTGTGTCATCATGGGTGCCAGGCCAGGCTGGGGGCTTGGGCAGGCCACCCACACTGCTGTACATAGCACATCTTCAACCTGTGTTCTGGTGCATGAGGATCTCCATCAGTTGCTGTATAAAGGGCATGGACATGTGGGCACTCCTGGACCAACAATTGTGGTTGGTCATGGTGACCCACTGTGCTTGCAAGGCCTTGACTTGTATGCAGCACTGCTGCACTGACCACTCATACCCACACTCCTGCCAAGACAGCCCCTCATACACATAGGCATTCCAGTGCCTTCCCCATGCAAACTGGCACTGCACCTCTGCCTCCCACCATAGTGTTATGAGGTTGCCAGTCTCCTCCTTGAACCAGTTGCGATCCCAGGTGGTGGGCACAGGCATCAGCAAGTAGGACACAATCAGGGATCCCATGCTAACTCCCTTGGCATCTAGATGGCTTGCCCTCTGCTACAGATAGGCTGGTAAGGCTAACCTGCAGCCTGCCCAGGGGGACACAGGAGCCTGGAGTCAACTCAGGCTGCCTGCTGGTGAGCCCCAAGGTTCAAAATAACTACAGGCTTTTCAAGGCCTGAGCCCAGAGGAAGCCCACCCTAAAGAAGAAGAGACTCTTAGCCCAGAGCCCTTGGGCTAGCCTCAGTCCAGCCCCCTAGTGGCAGAGCAGACCTGGGAGCAAATTTGCTTGCAGGTCAGTTAGCCATTTTTACTGTGCAGTAAATGTGTGCACATGTAGATGCACATGCTTACGTGATTCTTGGATTTAACCACTGTGGGCAAAAGTGAGGAAAACAGACCCAATTTGACCCATATACCAGTTATGTCATGCAAATTCAAGCTATCAAAACCTAGCAATTTATTTGTCTGTTCACATTTGCTACAAACTCTTAGCTTGGAAAATTCAGGAAATGGTACAAGAAAATTGATGGAAAAGAAAACTGAGTTTTTATTTTTTGTTTCAATCCATCTAAAAAATTGAACAATCTCCTAACAAAGCTCACACAGCTTCCAGTTAATAGGATTTTTCATTTAATTTTTAGTGTACAGCACTGGGTGTCAGTGGCAACAACAATGCCCATTTGAAGCTATTGCAAAGATGAAGAAGAAATACAGAAAGGAAATTTTCAAAATGGACAACATTTTCCTTCCCTGCTTAGAGACAACTTTGAAGATTTTAAAAGCCAGTTCCAATCAAAAGGTGGGATTGAAGGGAGGGGGAGAAAATACAGTCAATGTTTGAAATTCTCTTCTCGAATTGTTCTGTTTACTTCTGTATTGTGGAAGTTTTAAAGAAAAGCATTGTTACTCACCAATTGGCAGTTCCTTGGATTCAGACTGGAAGATTAAATACATTCCCAAAGAATCCTAAGTCCCCCTGTTTCAGTAACATTTTTAAATCAATTCAGAAAAAAGTAAAAGACAGAATTCACTTCAGTAAAAGGATACCATAAACCAACACATGAAAAAACTGCTATATTTTTTTTTTAAAATCCAGGTGTTTGGAGAAGCTGGCTATTCAGGTTCCATATACAACTTATTGTATACTGTTGTTTGGTTTACAGAGTAAAAGACAAAATGTGCATGTATCATATGTTGTAGGCTGACATTTATTCTTATTAACCACTCTGTGAATAAGTGTAAATATCATGTGTGTAGGTTGCAGCCATGTTGGTCTAAGGCAGGGGTGTCCAACCTTTTTGAATGTGGGGCTGGACCACAAACTTTTTATCACCCAGTGGGCTGGTGAGCCATATGCAAAGACCTCACAGGAAGTGTTATCATATCAGGAAGTGATGTCACGTGACCTTTGACACCAATGAAGTTGCAGGAAGTGACAATGAAATGGGACTGGAAATGTGGTTTAAAATAAAAACTAAAAATAATATAAAAGCAAGAATGAAATAATACCAAACACTTGACTAAAATAAACACTTTCACTTCTACTCACTTCTCAATGAATGAAAGAAGCATAATGCAGGTCAACAGATCAAATGTGGAAAAGATATCAGCCAGAGTGGAAACTAATCAAAGCAACAAAATATGGGCATTTTTGAGAATAATCTTCAAGAAGATCTATTTTTATTAAATTAATAATTTGTTAGTAACATATCTTTAACAAGTAGTAACAAGTTGAACCCCCAATCCTGCACAAAGAGAAACAGAAGCAAACACTATCCAAACACTGGACAGTATTTTTACAAAGATTTTTACCTGATCCAAACTTATGTTGGAGCCCAGATTATTCATGCTCTATTCTTGAACATATTGTTCAGTCTTAAAGGAGCATACAGCACAGCTGCAGGGGGCTCAGCCACAGCTTTCACTCCCTGGTGCAGCCTGGCCAGCCCATCCCGTCCCCTATCAAGCGGTGGCTTCCCCACGTGCTGCTGCACTTTCCCCCTACCTGTGCCAGCTGGTCCCAAAAGGCAGGAGGCTTCACCGTTGCTTCTGCTGGCCAGTGCTGACCCAGCCGGGCATCCCCAGCTGCACGTGGGAAGCCAGCTTCAGCTGCATGCTACACTGCTTAGCTGGGTCGGCACCGCCCAGGAAAAGCAGCATGCAGCTGAAGCCAGCTTCCCACATGCTGCTGGGGATGGGAGGAGGCTGGCCAGGTCGGCACCAGCCAGCAGAAGTGGCAGCAGAGCCATGTGCCGATTGGGACTGACTGGTGCAGGCAGGAGGAAAATGCAGCTGAGCCCCTGCCACTCCAGCCGGGCTCATCCTGTCCCGAGCAGCACATGGCTCCACCGCCACTTCTGCTGGCCGGTGCAGACCCAGCCAGGCTCCTCCCATCCCCAGCAGCATGTGAGAAGCCAGTTTCAGCTGCATGCCACTTTTCCTGGCCAGTGTTGACCCGTCTGGGTCCATCGCAACCAGAGCAGCATGTGGCTGAAGCCGGCTTCCCACATGCTGCCGGGGATGGGAGGAGGTGGGCCAGGTCTGCACCGGCCAGCAGAAGCAGCGGTGGAGCCATGTGCTGCTTGGGATGGGACAAGCCTGGCCGGAGTGGCAGGGGCTCAGCTGCATTTTCCCCCTATCTGCACCGGTCAATCCTGAGCGGCATATGGCTCCGCTGCCGCTTCTGCTGGCTGGTGCCAACCCGGCTGGCCTCCTCCCGTCCCCAGCAGCACATGGGAATCTGGCTTCAGCTGCATGCTGCTTGAGATGGGACAGACCCGCCTGGGTCAGCACCAGCCAGCAGAGGTGGCGGTGGAGCTGTGTGCCGCTCAGGACTGACCAGCGCAGGTAGGGGGAAAGTGTAGCTGAGGTCCCTGCTGCTCCGGTCAGGCTCATCCTGTCCCAAGCAGCACATGGCTACTCCTCTTCCCACATGCACTGCATCAGCAATATCAAGCTGACATGGTGCATGTGGGAACCTTGTCCCTTCCCCAGCCCTTCAGCAGCCATTAGGAATCTGCTGAGGGGCTGGGGGAGGGACAAGGGGTGGGAATGAAAGTAAACTGGGTTTACTTTCATTTCCCATCACAGCACCGTGGGCCACAGAAAATGCCTTGGCGGGCCACATGGCAGCCCGTGGGTCATATGTTGTACAAGCCTGGTCTAAAGACATGGGCAAACAAAGTTTTCTTGCTTGGCGACTAGCTTTCTAGCATACGTACTGGCCTCTGGTTGTTTTACCACTCCATCCAGGAAGAGCACAGACTTTTTGCAGATGCTTCCTTGGCCTGACTAAGGGTATTTATACATTAAAGCTTGCTAAGATTTTTTTCCAACTATTTGAGTTCGTCTAATAAAAGATATTGGATTTACCCAAAGAATATTGTCTGCCAGTGTAAATATCAAGCACTTTGCAATGGATAATCCAACCATGATTTCTGCAAATAGAATTAAGATTTCTAATGTTCTGACCATTTTATACTTTGACACAGGGCTAGGATTGAGGGCAGTGTTAAAGTTATATATGGGACCTGAATACCCAACTTCTCCAAATGTTTGAATTTTTAAAAGAGTATAGCAGTTTTACGATGTTTTGGTTTATCCTTTTATTGAACTGAATTCTGTCTTTTACTTTTTCTGAACTGGTTTTAAAATGTTACTGCAACTTGGGACTTAAGATTCTTTGGGAATTTATTTAATCTTCCAGTCTGAATCCAAGCAGATACCAACTGGTGAATAGCAATACCTTTTTTTGTTGCTGTTACATATATTGCTGTTATATATGATATAACAAATGTATATCTATTATGTAAAATTATTTAAAACATACAACAGAGCTCAAAACTCATAGATCCTGTTTTTTTTCTAACAAAGCACATACCTACTTATTCAGTCCACAATAAGAAGCTAGAGAGGGAAAATAAAAAGAAATAAAAGAAAATTAAACAGTGGCTCACAGGATGGGGGAGGAGGAGGAAACTTACAATCGGAACCTAAATAGATTCTGATAGATAGTTAGCTGAAACAAGTTCCAAAAGTGGAAGATCCTAATATCTGAAAAGCAGGATGAATACAGATAATAGAGGTACTTCAAAGGATGCCTCCCTGGCACCCTTTTGGCTCAGTGATCAGTCATAGGGGGACCCCAGGTGCCCCCCCAGACCCAGGAGGCACCAGTTGCTGAGCTGGGAAATGGGGGGGGGGGGGGGGGAGTACTTCTGGTCCATTTCCAGGTCTGCCACCAACCGTGGGGGGAATCTCCCCCCCCCCCCCCCTGCAGTCCTGTGGAATGCTCCATCTGCCCCACCATTTCAGCATTCATGAGCCACACCTGGTAACTTGAGTGACCAAATTCCTCAGAAAAAATGTAATAAATCTGTCTAAACTACCCTGTAGTTCTCTGCACTACTTAAATTTTAGCCTGGAAAGTCATGATAGATGCTGGTTTGTGTTTTCATGAACAATACCACAATACCCATAAGTAACAGGTGGTGGTATGCCTATTCTTAAAGCTATCTGAAAATTAAAGACAAAATGAAGTGGTCTCAAGTTGCAGCAAAGGAGGTTTAGGTTGGATGTTAGGAAAAACTTTCTCACTAGAAGGGTGGTGAAGCACTGGAACAGTTTACCTAGAGAGATGGTGGAATCTCTGTCCCTGGAGGTTTTTAAAACCCAGCTTGACAAATCCCTGGCTGGAATGATCTAGTTGTTGGTGGTCCTGCTTTGAGCAGGGGCATGAATTAAATGACCTCCTGGGCTCCCTTCCAACCTGAATTTTCTATGATTTTATGATTCATAAATTGAATCCAAGTTCTTGTAACAGAAGGGCAGGTACTTCATGGTACTGATGTATATCTCTTTTGTGATAAGTGCTCAGGGATACTGCATTTCATTTGCTACAGTCTGTCCTCAAGTCAGCAAATACCATGAACACCAGCAGCAAAGGCAACTGACTGATGTAAAGGAATCTGTGTGGATATTAATTATTTTTAATTCATTGCTTGCTGATAGTTGATTAATTTCTAAAAAGTATCAGAAATTATGATCATTCATAGGTATTGTTCTACATGCTTCCTCAAATTGGAGTTTATAAAAGTGGGTAAAAATGTATTTGTATCAAGAGGTGATTCTTTTAAACGTGGGCTCATTTGAACATGGGCTCATGAACATTGAACATGTTCATATGTTAACAACTAGGAAATATTTACAGTCTCAACTAACTGTGGGCAGGCAGTGTATTAGCCATAAGCTTTTATGGATCAGCAAATAAGCTTTTATGTATCAGCAAATAAACAGATTCAGATTAATCATCAAGGCATGAAAATCCCAAAGCACTTCTAGATTTTCAGTAAGCATTGAGCCAGAGAAACTTTTCCTATCACAATTTGGCTTAAATTAAATGGATCTATCCAGTGCAACTCCAAGAAATTGTATATGCCATGAGAGTTGACCTTCCTGCTAGGGCTGTGCAAAGCTTTGGTTTGAGATTCAATTCAGAGAAGATTCAGCCTGATTTTGAGGGTGAATCTCCAAATCTGAATCAAATCACTAGAAGCTTAAAACTTTCTGAATCAGTTTGGAGCCTCTGAAAATTCAGAAGAGATTCAGAAATTTGGAGATTTGGAAGGCGGTCTTTATGGGGAAACAGAAACTTATAAGAGGGAGAGGGAGCGGGGGGGAGAAACAGAGGGGGAAGGACTGATATCTGTATCTGGCCAGTGACTGTGATTTCTCCCTGACTGCTGTTCCAGTCACAGTGTGTGTGGGGAGGTATATAGAAACAGCATAACAGCCCTTGTGTGTAGGCTTTTCTGTCTATTTCCTGAGCTGTTTCTGCCTGAGCAATAGTATCTCAAAAGGTACTGTGGCTACTGGCCTGGCTTCCTAGTCAGTGACCTGCTACTTTTTGCTATTAGAAAGGATTGTATAGAATATAGTTTAGCTTAGCTTAGCATATCTCTAGTTTACTACTTATCCAATTAATTTATTTCAATTTATATTCATTCTCTCTCTCTCTCTCTCTCTTTTTTTTTTTCCAATACTTTAAAAAAAAGAAACCTCAGTGTTTTCCCTGACAGTGTGATTCCATCACTGTGTAGGGAAGCACACTTTACACACACACACACATTATAGAACAAGTCAGATATTCATAGAAGAAAAAGACATTCAGAATCAGATTATATACAGTTATTAGTTATTAATATTATTATAGTTAGTTTACACACAGACTAAAGACAACACAGAAGAAGTAAGGTAGAGATTCAGATTGAGATTAAAATACACAACACAGAACTCAGAGTCTTAGAAGAAGCAGAAGGAGAAGTCAGTCATACTTCACAGAAGAACAACACACACCACAGTTATTATTCATAATCAATAATATGATTCATCAGCAAGCCACAGTCCACTACACACAGCACAAAGCAATCTAATAATCACACAAACCAGAAGAAAAGAAGAACCAGTTACACATCATGTCACAGAAGAACAACACACACCATAGTTATTATTCATAATCAATAATCACATTCATCAGCAGGCCACAGTCCACTGCACACAACACAAAGCAAACTAATTGCACAACCCAGAAGAAAAAGAAAATCCCAGAAGTCAGATATACAGAGTCATGCACCTTTTGCAGCACAGGAAAGATTAATATGAAGTGTGCTGGAAAGGCAGGTGCCAGGTCTTCTGACAGGGGAGGGAAAGGGGGTAGGGCGAGAGGTAGAGCTGCAAGTCCCCCCCCCACCCAACATAGATCCATTCTCTTCCCAAGCAGTCATGAGGCTTCTGCTGCTAGTAGAAGCAAGGAGAGGGAAGCAGTACCTGTACCTGATGTCCCTGCACCTGCACCACCTCTCCTAACTCCAGAAAGAAGCACCAGCAGCAGAATAACTGTCTCCTCCACCCCAATGTCATCTCCCATTGTGAGCCTCCCACTGCCAGAGGAAGAGCTGGAGCTGGAACCAGGGGACCTGAGAGCTCTGGCTCAAGCAATTCTGAGGACCAAGGGGGAATCAGAGTTTGTGCTCCACACCCCTCAAAGTTCCCCTAGACCCAGGTCTCCTTCTCTGAAAAGCAGCACCTTGGAGGAGGTTGAGGTTGTGGAGGCTCAGACAAGTGGCTCAGCTGAGGCAGCTCCTCCTGCTGTTGTGCCTCAGCCTGCTGAGGAGGGGAATAAGGCAGTATCCCAACCCTCAACCCAGAATCAGGTGAGTAGCAAAGTGTGGGAGCATTTTGAGCTGGCAGATGATCCCAGGTTTGCTATCTGTCAGCACTGACAAAGGCAGATCAGCTGGGGCAAGGAGGTGAAACACTTCACCACCACAGTGATGCTGTTGCATCTCAAGAGGCAGCACCCCCTTGTCCTTCTTCCTGTTCAGCCTGGCACCAGTGCAAGCATGCCCAAAGGGAAGTCCCCTGCTAGCTCCAAAGCCCCCGTCCCCCCAAAGCAGAGGCAGGCCACCTTGGAGTGGGGGGGGGAGCTGTAGACAGGGGTGAGGGGTGTTCCCAAGTTGAATGAGATCACCCAAACCATTGGGGTGATGCTTGCTCTGGAGGGACAGTCCTTCTCCCTAGTTGAGTGGCTAGGGTTCAGGCAGCTAATGGCACTCATGGCCCCATCTTACCAAGTGCCTGCATGCACCACCTTTAGCAGGACGGTGGTGCCCTTCCTGAATGAGGCATGCAGGGAATACTTGAGGGAGATGCTGCACAAGGCAGGGCCATAGGTAACCTTGCACTTCACCTCTGACATTTGGAGCAGCTGGGGTGGGAATCATGCCACTGGTGCAATCAGTCAGGCCATTGGTGGGCTCTCCTCCAAGCCAAAGTGCTGGATGAGTCCTGGATGGCAAGGGAGAACATGGTGGCCATGAACCGCATGATACAGGGGTGGCTTGTTGGGCAGACCGAGTTCACCCATGGGCTCATGGTCACTGACAATGGGGCCAATATGGTCAAGGCTGTCCATAATGCCAACTTCATTGCCCCCCCCCCGCCCCATCTGCTCTGAGGTACACAAGCAGTCACTGCCAGCATGGAGCTGATGCCAGAGCTGTGGAGCCTGGCACAGCTGTTTGCAGCCTGCCCACTGCTTGCTACATCTGCCCAGAGCCCAGAGCCCAGGCTGGCTACAAACATCTGTGCCAGGCTCTGGAACCCTGTTATCACCTCTGTGCTGGGAGCAAAGGAGAGACCGGGGCTGTGCTCCATCAGGCCCCTCCCTCACCGCCCACTCTGAGGTATGCATCCACGTGCTGGTACAGAGCGAGCTGATGCCAGAGCCCAGAGCCCAGCACAGCTGTTTTCAGCCTCCCAGCTGCAGCTGGCCCCAGCTCTGGGGAGCTGCTGCCAGCCAAGAGCCCAGGCTGCTCCCAGCAGGAAGCTGGAATGCTGCAAGCCCTGCTGGGAGCAGCCCAGGTTCCGTCGTAGGTAGCAGCTACCCAGACCTGGGGCTGGCCATGGTGTGCCAAGCAAAATGGCCTCGCATGTCATGCTGGGCACGCATACCAGGAGTTACCAACCCCTGACTTAGACGGTCATGAAAACACTGGAGAGAAGTATTTTGCAGTAATACCTGTCACCTCTTGTTTTGAGAGATCCAAATAATTATTGAGAATTATATATGCATGGGCAGAGTGAGGAACAGAAGTTAACTGAAGGCAAACTACACAGTGGGTGCTTGTACAAATACACTTTACTGCAATGTTGACTAGTTAGCTCCATAGTAAAATGTCACTATCTACACATGCACCAGTATTGGGGCACAGTCAATTAATTAATTCTGCTATAAGAGTACTGTCAGACACAGTGCTATCATATGGCAGATTCATTTACTGTTCAGGAACACAAGTATGGACAGTGACTGTGACCCCTGCATTTTGAGCTGGTGTGGAGCAGCCTCAGTTTGGCAGCAGGCTTGGGGGGTCAGCCACATGGTTCCACAGTTTCAGCACTCTCATGCCCCAGCCAGCCTCTATCCACTGCCTGATGCCGCCATTCAGGACCTGGGGCTAACCCCCTGATCCTGCTGCCAGCTCTGGACTTCTCAGACCTGGATCAAACTGCTGTGGTCCCAGACACATGTGAAGATGCTACACCCGGGAGCAGCTGATGTGCCGAAGGTTAAGCCACATTTAATAGCGCATGTAGATGCACCTAGTGAATAGTAGAAATAAACCTCAGGCATTTTACCTCCTAGTCATTTGATCTAAATGATAGAATGTGGTGTGGAAGGTCTGTTTCCTTCTCAGTGAAGATTTTGATAATTTTGACTTTCTTGCTGGAAATGTTTCATGGGATTAACTCAACAATTAGATTTTACCTGCATCTACACGTATGCCTCTCTTGAAGTCAGTAGAGCTACATTAGTCTAACTGGTGGCAGGATTTGAGTCAAAGGCAGTAAAATATATTGGATTACCCATCTTTGATAACAGTTATCTCTATCAGGGTATGCCATTATTCAGGGACAACTGTGGGTAGCAGGTATTTTCTGTGTAAGCTTTTTCTACCTTTTGTTCTCTTTTTTCCAGTCAAGCTGTTTCTTTGTGTAACTGCTTAACAGCCATAATGAAATCAGACCTCTGTTTATAAATATTCCTTACTAGATGCTTTTTGTGTGAATTTGCACTTTTCTCTGCTTTCTTAACATCCCATCTCTCTTGGCTTAAAAAAACCCACCAGAACACAAGAAAACAACAACTCTTCTCTTTCATTCCCCGACCTCCTAGTTCTAGATCTAGTCCCATCAAAGTTCACTATGTTCTCACAGAAATAAGAACATCATTTTGTCTTTAATTTTCAGATAGCTTTTGGAATAGGCACACCATCACCAGTTACTTATGGGTATCATGGTATTGTTCATGAAAACACAAAGCAGCATCAATCACGACTCTCCATGTTAACATTTCAGTAATGCAGGGAACTGCATGGTGGTTTAGACAAATTTATTCAAATTTTCCTGTGGACTGGTGCCTCTTGGGTCTCTCCTGCAGGTGCCCATCTTAGGGCTCTGGAGGCACAGGTGAGGGAGCTCCGGGAGGAGGTTAGCAGGCTGAGGGGTATCAGGGAGGCGGAGGATGAAATTGACAGTTATTTCCTTTCCCTGCAGGACCAGGCACCTAAGGAAGAAGCAGCCAGGGGAATGCCCTCCACAGCAGTGGCAGACGGTCACAGCCAGGACCGGAGCAGCTCGCAGGGAACCGGTACCAGCTTCTCCAGTCCGACTAGAGAACAGGTACGAGGCCCTGGTGACCCTGCAGGAGATGGAAGGGGAGGAGGAAACCCTTGAGCAGGAAGAAACACCACATTCTTCACACTCCGAACAGGTCAAGAGATCCACGAGGACCCAGAGGAGGAGGCGATGAGTGCTCGTCATAGGCGACTCCATCCTGAGAGGTACGGAAGGGCCCATCTGTCATCAGGACCCCTCAGCATGAGAGGTATACTGCCTCCCTGGAGCAAAGATTCGGGATGTGACGGAGGTAATCCAGGCCAAGATCAAGCCCACCGATTACTACCCCATGGTCCTAGTCCATGTGGGTACTAATGATGCGGCCAGGAGAACCCCCGATCACCTGATGGCAGACTACAGTGCTCTGGGCAGCGTGCTGAAGGAGTTTGGTGCACAGGTGGTATTCTCTTCCATCCTACCAGTGAACGGACACGGAAGACAGCATGAGAACTGCATCCGAGAGACCAACTGGCGGCTTCGCCAGTGCTGTCTCGAGGCAGGCTTCGGCTTCCTGGACAACGACCCGCACATTACAACGAGGGACATGCTCAGCTGGGATGGACTTCACCTGTCCCCCAAAGGTAAGCGTGTGTTTTCTTCTAGGTTGGCGGATCTCCTCTGGTGGGCTTTAAACTAGGCTCGTCGGGGGGAGGGGAAGATGAGGGCGGGGGAAGCTGTGGACCACCAAACCATGTGGCACCCACAAGGACAGCCCAGCCTGAAGAAAGAGAGCATTGGGAACCTGAAAGCCATGGGGAGGCCAGCATTACGGCACAGGTAAGAAACGAGAAGGTAAGAAACAAAGGGCCCCTTGGGACTCGGAGCGGGGGGGGCAGCAAAGGCACCAGTCGCAGGGCTCAAGTGCCTATATACTAATGCTAGGAGCATGGGGAACAAGCAGGATGAACTAGCGCTCCTGCTTGCACTAAACACCTATGACTTAGTGGGGCTAACAGAAACCTGGTGGGATTCATCCCACGACTGGGCAGTACATATTGAGGCTATAGATTGTACAGAAAGGACAGGGTGGGGAAGAAAGGGGGAGGGGTTGCGCTCTATGTCAATGAGCAATATACATCAACCCTCATCAAGACGGAATCCAAGGATGAGGAAGTAGAAGGATTGTGGGTTAGGCTACATGGGGGGCAAGGAGAAAGGGATTTGGTGGTAGGGGTCTGCTACAGACCCCCACATTAAGGGGAAGAAAGAGATTCGGGGCTCCTGAGACAACTCTCAGAGACCATAAAAGCTAAAGAGGCGGTAGTCATGGGGGACCTAATCTACCCAGACATCTACTGGGAGTCACAGACAGCAAAGTCCCACCGCTCACGCAGGTTTCTAACCTGTGTACAGGACCTCCACCTGAAACAGGAGGTACACGGTCCCACTAGGGGGAATGCCATACTGGATCTGGTACTGGCAATGGGGGATGACATGGTAGGGGACCTCCAGATAGGTAGCCATCTGTGGGACAGTGATCACCTAATAATAGAATTCACCATAAGACGTCGAGTGGGTAAGGTAACTAGTAGGGTGAAAGTGTTAGACTTTAGGAAAGCTGATCTCAATGAACTCAGGCGATCAGTCAAGGATGCACTGCAGAGTAGGAGTTTTGAAGTGATTGGAGCCCAGGAAGGGTGGCTGTGCCTTAAGGAAACGATCCTTCGGTCACAAAGTAAGACGATCCCCGAGCGAGGCAAAAAAGGGAAAGGGGCCAGGAGGCTTCCCTGGCTGACCACAGAAATCCAGGGCAGCCTAAGGGCCAAAAGGGGAGCACATAAAAAGTGGAAACAGGGTGAGATCACCAAAGACGAATATACCTCCTCTGCTTGTGCTTGTAGGGAGGCAGTTAGATGGGCCAAAGCTACCATGGAACTGAGGATGGCAACCCAAGTAAAGGACAACAAGAAATTGTTTTTTTAGATATATAGGGAGTAAAAGGAAGGCCCAGGGAGGAATAGGACCCCTGCTAAATGGGCAGAAACAATTTGTGACGGACAGAGGGGACAAGGCTGAACTCCTCAATGAGTTCTTTGCCTCAGTGTTCCTAAGTGAGGGGCACGACAAGTCTCTCACTGGGGTTGTAGAGAGGCAGCAGCAAGGTGCCAGACTTCCATGCATAGACCCTGAGATGGTGCAGAGTCACTTGGAAGAACTGGATGCCTTTAAGTCGGCAGGCCCGGATGAGCTCCATCCGAGGGTGCTGAAGGCACTGGCCGACATCATTGCAGAGCCACTGGCGGGAATATTTGAAAGCTCATGGTGCACGGGCCAAGTCCCGGAGGACTGGAAAAAGGCCAATGTGGTCCCCATTTTCAAAAAGGGGAGGAAGGAGGACCCGGGCAACTATAGGCCAGTCAGTCTCACCTCCATCCTTTGCAAAGTCTTTGAAAAAATTATCAAGGCTCACATTTGTGAGAGCCCAGCAGGACAAATTATGTTGAGGAGAAACCAGCATGGGTTCGTGGCGGGCAGCTCGTGCCTGACCAATCTAGTCTCTTTTTATGACCAGGTTACGAAACGCCTGGACACAGGAGGAGGGGTCGATGTCGTATACTTAGACTTCAGGAAGGCCTTCGATATGGTATCCCACCCCATACTGGTTAACAAGTTAAGAGGCTGTGACTTGGATGACTACACAGTTCGGTGGGTGGTGAATTTGCTGGAGGGTAGCACCCAGAGAGTCATGGTAGATAGGTCGGTTTCAACCTGGAAGGGTGTGGGCAGTGGGGTCCCGCAGGGCTCTGTCCTTGGACTGATACTCTTTAATTTCTTCATCAGTGACTTGGTCGAGGGAGTCAAATGTACTCTGTCCAAGTTTGCAGATGACACAAAGCTATGGGTTAGAAGTGGACACGCCGGAGGGCAGGTTACAGCTGCAAGCAGACCTTGACAGGTTGGACAAGCGGGCAGAAAACAACAGAATGCAGTTCAACAAGGAGAAATTCAAAGTGCTGCACCTAGGGAGGAAAAATGTCCAGCACACCTACAGCCTAGGAAATGACCTGCTGGGTGGCACGGAAGTGGAAAGGGATCTTGGAGTCCTAGTGGACTCCAAGATGAATATGAGTCAGCAGTGTGACGAAGCCATCAGAAAAGCCAATGGCACTTTATCGTGCAACAGCAGATGCATGACGAATAGGTCCCAGGAGGTGATACTTCCCCTCTATATGGTGCTGGTCAGACCGCAGTTGGAGTACTGCGTGCAATTCTGGGCACCACACTTCAAGAAGGATGCGGATAACCTGGAGAGGGTCCAGAGAAGGGCCACTCGTATGGTTAAGGGCGTGCAGACCAAGCCCTACGAGGAGAGACTAGAGAAACTGGACCTTTTCAGCCTCCGCAAGAGAAGGTTGAGAGGCGACCTTGTGGCTGCCTATAAGTTCATCATGGGGGCACAGAAGGGAATTGGTGAGTATTTATTCACCAAGGTGGCCCCGGGGGTTACAAGAAATAATGGCCACAAGCTAGCAGACAGCAGATTTAGATTGGACATTAGGAAGAACTTCTTCACAGTTCGAGTGGCCAAGGTCTGGAACGGGCTCCCAAGGGAGGTGGTGCTCTCCCCTTCCCTGGGGGTCTTCAAGAGGAGGTTAGATGAGTATCTAGCTGGGGTCATCTAGACCCAGCACTCTTTCCTGCTTATGCAGGGGGTCAGACTCGATGATCTATTGAGGTCCCTTGCGATCCTAACATCTATGAATCTATGAATCTATGGGAGGGCACCCAGGGTCCCCCTCAAAGCTGGTCACCAAGCCAAGGGGAGCAGAGGGAGGAGGTCCCCCACCTACTCGGCGGCAGACTGGGAAGTGGACCGGAAGTACTTCTGGTCCATTTCCGGGTCTGCTGTTAAGCGCATGGGGGACACCTGTGGGACGTTGCATCTGCCCCACCATCTCAGCAATCATGAGCCATGCTTGGTACCTCAAGGTACGTAGAAAAAACATTTAAAGCTGTGTCTATGGACAAATCACTGATTCTCTGAATCAAAATTAAATTTTTAGTTTCAAATTTGGCTGAATCAAATTGGGACAGTGATCCAAATCATCTAATCAAATCACTGTCCCCTAAATCAGTCTGAATCCAAATCCAAATCGAATACTGCCTGCTTTGCACACACCTTAGTCAATTGGTTCCAAGCCTGAAACAGTGCATGGGAATCTTCCATCCTAAGTCCAGGACTTTGCACTTGCCCTTGTTGAAATCATGAGATTTCTTTTGACCCGATCCCCCAACTTGCCTAGGTCATTCTGAATCCTACTCTCCAGCATATCTATTCCTCCCCACAACATGGTGTCATCTATGAACTTGTGGAGGGTGCATTCCATCCCATCTTCCAGATCACTAATGAAGATATTGAACAAAACTGGCCCCAGGGCCAACCCCTGGGGCACTTCATTTGATACTGTCTGCCAACTAGATGTTGAGCCATTGATTGTGCTTGATGGTCCAGCCAGCATTCTATCTACCTTCCAACCCATTCATCCAACACACACTTCCTCAGCTTGCTTGCAAGAATATTGTGGAAGATGGTATCAAATGTCTTACAAAGTCAAGGCATATCATATCCACTTCTTTCCCACCACCACAGAGCCAATTATCTCATCATAGAGGGCAATCAGGTGGTCAGGCATGACTTGCCCTTAGTAAATCCATGCTGACTGTTTTGGTCACTTTCTTCTCCTCCAAATGCTTAGAAATGGATTCTCTAAGGGTCTGTTTTATGATTTTTCCAGGCACTGAGGTGAGTCTGGCAGGTGTGTAATTTCTTGGACCCTCCTTCTTCCCTTTCTTAAAGATGGGTTACCATTTTCCAGTAGTCTGGGACCTCCCCTGATCATCACAGGTTTTTAAGATAATAGCTAGCAGCTCTGCAATCACATACACCAAGTCCCTCAGTACCCTTGGATGCATTGCATCCAGCCGCATGGACTTGTACATGTCCAGCTGTTTTATATAGTCCCTAATCTGTCTTTCACCACTAAGGTCTGCTCACCTCCTCCCCAAACTGTGGTGCTAGACGCAGTAGTCTGGGAGCTGACCTTGCCTAGGAAAAATGAGGTAAAAAAAGGCATTGAGTACTTCAGCCTTTTCCTCATCCTCTGTCACTAGGTTGCCTCCCCCATTCTTCCCTCACCCTGTTGTTAACATACTTGTAGAAACCCTTCTTGTTACCCTTCACACTCCTTTCTAGCTGCAATTCCAAATGTACTTTGGCCTTCCTGATATCATCCCTGCATGCCCAAGCAATATTTTTATACTCCTCCCTAGTCATCTGTCCAAGCTTCCACTTCTTGTAAGCTTCCTTTTTTTTTGTTTAAGCTCACCAAAGATTTCTGTGCTAAGCCAAGTTGGTCATCTGCCATATTTGCTATTCTTCCTGCACATTGGAATGGTTTGTTCCTGTGCCCTCAATAAGGTTTCTTTAAAATACAGCTAGCTCCCCTGGACTCTTTTCCCCCTCAGACTGGCCTCCCAAGGGATCCTGCCCTTAGGAAGTCAAATTCTGCTTTTCTGAAATCCAAGATTCATACTCTGCTGCTCTCCTTTATTCCTATTGTCAGGATATTCTCATGGGCACTGCTGTCCAAATTGACACCCAGTTCTACATCCCCCACAAATTCTTCCCTGTTTGTGAGCAGCAGGTTAAGAAAATCATAGCCCCTCATTGGTCGTTCTACCACTTGCACCAGTAAGTTGTCCCCAGTGCTCGCCAAAAACTTTCTGGGTTGCTTGTGCACTACTGTATTGCTCTCCCAGCGGATGTCAGTCCCCCATGATAACCAGGGCCCGTGATCAGGAAACTTCCACCAATTGTCTGAAGATAGCCTCATCTACCTCATCCTCCTGGTGTGGTGGTCTATAGCAGACCCCCATCTGGACATCACCCTTGTTGCTCTCCCCTCTAACTTTATCCAGAGACTTTCAAGAGGGCTGTCTCTAATTTCATATTGGAGCTCTAAGAAATGAACCAGCTCTTTTACATATAGCACAACTCCTCCTCCTCTTCTTCCCTGCCTGTCCTGCCTGAACAGTTTATACCCATCCATGACAACGCTTCAGTCATATGAGCTATCTCACCAAGTTTGTTATTCCAATCACCTCATAGTTCTGTGACTATGCAAGGACTTCCAATTCTTCCTGCTTGTTTCCCAGGCTCTATGCTTTCATGTACAGACACATGAGGTAAC